>NW_027285111.1:127500-165921 GCF_040894005.1 Engystomops pustulosus
CGTTTAACCCCGTTACGGAAAATAGCGACCAAAGTCGAAAATGGCACTTTTTTGCCATTTTGAAAAATATAAGAAAATCTATAAAAAGTGATCAAAAGGTCGTACAGTCCTAAAAATGATATCATTGAACATATTATTAAATTTCGCAAAAAATGACACCACCCACAGCTCCGTACACCAAAGTATAAAAAAGTTATTAGCGCCAGAAGTTGGCAAAATCAAAAAAAATAATTTTTGTACAGGAGGTTTTAATTTTTGTAAATGTATGAAAACATTATAAATCCTATACAAATTTGGTATCCCCGTAATCGTACCGACCCAAAGAATAAAGTAGACCTGTCATTTGGGGCGCTCAGTGAAAGACGTAATATCCAAGCCCACAAGAAAATGGCACGAATGCGTTTTCATTGCATTTGGAATTTTTTTCCCGCTTCCGAGTACATGGCATGGAATATTAAATACCATCACTATGAAGTGCAATTTGTTACGCAGAAAACAAGCCGTCACACAGCTCTTTACGTGTAAAAATAAAAAAGTTATAGATTTTTGAAGGTGGGGAGTGAAAAATGGACATGAAAAAATAGGAAAGGGCCCGTAACCGGTTAATCCCCTTCCCTCCGGTACTTGAAGAAGATGAAGTCGCCGCTCTGAACGCACTTGGTGCAGGTCAGAGCGGCGACTTCATCTTCTTCGATGGGAGGGACACGGGGAGGCAAGTACCGGGGGGGAGGGGGGGATGGAGTGTCCCTGACTGGGCTCAGTGCGGTAGGAGCTTGGGACCCCTCGGTGCACAGGACGCGTTCATAGAGAGAACACGTCTCCCCGCTCGGGGCTTTCCTTGCGCTGGGAGACGCCATGACATTTGAATCTGAATAATGATATTTTGTAAGCGCATTTTGTGTGGAAAACTTGATGCGGCCCAGCCTTACCCAGAATCTACCTCCAGCGGCCCCCAGGTAAATTGAGTTTGAGACCCCTGCCCTAGAACCTCATTCAGACGGAGCGGCTCGGCTCCTGCCTCATCCTCCTCACAGTCTCTTCCATCCAGAGACTTAGAGACTGACAGAAAGTTTCCAATGTCTTGGCAAAGTCTTAGAAGGAGATGAGAGAAGTCGTCGTGTTTCTGCCGCGCTGAGAGTAAAATATTCATGGAGCCGCATGAATGTTTGATGGGATTATGACAGCCGGGATTTATCTCGCCCATCACTGACACCGAGTGTGAACAGTCACCAGGACGAGCGGCTATTACATTCTATCAATCAGCGTCGTGCTGAGGCATCAATATATAGAGATCCCCCGACACATATCCTGACGTGTCTGACAATTGTGCATCGTGTCCTCCTCCGTTATTCCTCCTGGGAATGTGCTCCACTAGGATGAGCCCGACCCACAGTGTCAGACGCTGGAGGTACCTGCCGAGTACTTCCCATGGACTCACATCTGCTATTCCATCTGTCCATGAGTTTTTCCAAGTTCACAGACATCATCAGACCTGGGAGGCAGCATGGGATTTACAGCAGAATAGAGGGATACAGTAGAAGAAACAATGGGGGGGGGGGGGGAGAACATGGGGCCACATTTATCACTTTTGTGCGCCTAAGTGTAGTAGTTGCGCCTAAATTCGGGCGCACTGTTTTGCCAGAATTATCACAAGCTACAACCATCTGTGATAAGTTAATTTCCTGCCTCTTATTAATCACTTTACTTTAAAACAGTTTAGGCACAATTTTGGCGCAGTTTAGGCGCAATGTTAGATTCAGGCTCTTACATGTGATCCTGCTACAAGCTCCTCTCTGCTTCTCCCACAGCCCAGAATGAAGATAACACTCACAGCAGCACCCAGGTGTGTGACACCCAGCACCCAGTGACCTCCTTAGCAGCACCCAGGTGTGTGACACCCTGCACCCAGTGACCTCCTCAGCAGGGGCTTCTCCTGGAGGGGATCCCCCAGTGCTGGTCTCCTGCTGCACCCCTGTAATTCTGCACAGTATCCCCCTCAGAAACACTGGTGATACTGTGCAGCATTACATGGGGGACACTTGTATGTAGTATCTGCAACATTCTGCAAACTTCTGCAAACTTCTCTTCTCTCTTGCTGTGAGCTCAGCGTTTTGCAGAATATTTAGTAAATAGAAGGTGATGAACTGTAAATAGAGTCTGCAGCTCCTGTCTGCAGTGTATCTAATTGTATCTATTATGTGTTCCAGTGTCTGGTTGAGCTTTGCTGCTAGAAATGAGCTGTTCTGCAAAGGGGCTCAGTGCTTTCTTCTCAGATAACGCCACCTTCGGGCTGGAGTGTTTTTGCGCCCGTTTTTGCGCCTAAATGCAAAAGTCGCATGTGATGAATATCATTAGGCGCAGCAAAACATCTGGAATTGAACGATAGATGAGGGAAAGGTGGTTATTTTTGCTGCGCGGCTAATTTGACGTTTAATCGCAAAAATGGCGCAAAAACTGTGCGCCTAAACGAAAAGGCGCAAAAACAACAGAAAAAACAAGTGATAAATGTGGCCCATTGAGTCTTATTTTAAGATGAGGAGAGTAAGTGCAGAAAGTATAAAATAAGTGCAGAGTGTGATATACCGGGGAGCAAGACATCAGTACTTCCTGAGGCATCATGGGACTGCAACATAAAATAGAAGAAGCAGAAACAAGCAAGGATAGAGGAATCAAGACATCCGATCTTCCTGAGGCATCATGGGACTGCAGCAGAAAATAGAAGAAGAAACAAGCAGGGATACAAGCAGGGGGGGGGGGGGACAAAACTCCTATCACAGTTACTGTTAATAATCCTGCAGGTTTCTGATCCTCAGCTGACAGCTCAGCCTCCCTGACTGTATACATAGAGGAGGGTCTGTCTATGAATGGTCAGGTGATGCTGTGCTGAGGCAGCATGGGATTTACAGCAGTATAGAGGGATACAGCAGAATCCTCAGCTGACAGCTCAGCCTCCCTGACTGTACATATAGAGGGGGGTGGCCCCAACTAACAGAGGAGGGTCTGTCTATGAATGGTCGTGTGATGCTGTGCTGAGGCAGCATGGGATCACTGCAAAACAGGACTGATCTGGAAGCTCTGTGCAGCGCTGCAGAATCTATGTGCACTAAATAAATAAAGGAATTATTATTATTAATTATAATTATTAAAACAGAGGAGAAGACACAAGGAAGCGGAAAGAAGATGGAGTCCTATTTAAGGAAGAGAAGATTGAGTGCAGGATGTAAAGATGCGCTGAGCGTGAGAGGAGACTATAAAGCTTTTCTGTGAAGATGCAATGCCCCAGATTCTGTGGGGTATTACCAGATATTTTGGTCTCTTTGCCCAGGGAGATTTGTCCACTTTTCCACCTCTATCCCGTTGAATCCGCGCTCCACCATTGTGGTCCATGAAGCTGCTGTGTTTGGCTCTGGGATCCGGCGGTGCGCAGTGATGATGTCATCAGGTCTCACGACTTCTGAGCCGCACGCAGCAGCGGGCAGGACACGAGAGCTTCTGCCGGGAAGCAGGAGACGGGAATATTCCCTTTATTTTTTGCCTAAATTTGAAGAAATATGAAAAGGAGCAGATCCTGCGGTGCTTGTAAGTGCCCAAAATAACTGGGAACCACAATGGGGCAGGTATCATATGAGGAACCACAAGAGGTCATTATTCCGTTGGGGTTGGGGGCACAAACGTGTACTTTTAGGGGGTCACTGAGGTGGGAAGTAGTGTACTGTACAGAGGGTGGGGGTAGTGTACTGTACAGAGGGTGGGGGTAGTGTACTGTACAGAGGGTGGGGGGGTAGTGTACTGTACAGAGGGTGGGGGTAGTGTACTGTACAGAGGGTGGGGGGGTAGTGTACTGTACAGAGGGTGGGGGTAGTGTACTGTACAGAGGGTGGGGGTAGTGTACTGTACAGAGGGTGGGGGTAGTGTACTGTACAGAGGGTGGGGGTAGTGTACTGTACAGAGGGTGGGGGGATAGTATAGTGTATCAGCCCTCCATACAGGATCAAAAGGTGTGGGGGCCACTGATATATACCACGTGGACACACATGGCAGTGGGATTCGGGGGCGGAGCTTAATTGTGACTTAACACCTAAAATATTTAGGCGACTTTGTCCCTTTGTTCATGTCCAGAAAGTTGGGAAGTGATAACTTCTCCCAGGGAAGATCTTGTGAGCGTTTCCTTGTCTCTCACCTCCAGGCGCTATTACATGCTGATAATACCGTCCTATGGTGCATCCCGCACACACAAGGAGTCAGCGGAATATCTGACAATTCCTTCACACATGATTCATTGCTGGGAGTTAAGTCCGACCGTCAAAAATACCAACAGCTGCTTCATAAAGTCGACACATCGCCGCGTCTCCGACCGCCGCACGGAACGTTCTATTCTTAGAGGAAACCCACATTCCAGATGAAATACAAGGCCCCAGAGGAAGATCTTTCCAAAATGTTGAATTATTGGCCCTTGTCAGCACCTGGACTCCGGAGATGTCATGGAAAGTTCCTAGAAAACTTCTGTCCATCGAAACTGAACGCTCTCTGCCGCGGACGGGTGATTTACCGCCATCTAGTACTTGTGCGGAGTCTGGGGGGTCGCACTGACGGATGGAGAAGACAAGTAATAGGAACATTTCTGTCTTTCGCTTGTGTTGTTGTTGGGATTTGTTTCTGTTCTCGATAATCCTCCATGGCCACAATGTATCTTCCTGATTGATAGTTTGTTACAATGTATCAGCGCAGCGGAAGTCCAGCAGAAGAGGGAGAACTTTCTTGTCTTCTCAGCTGTGAGGGCAGGGTGGGATACGGAGATGTAAGTTATGAAGGTTCCTATTCAATGACTGCAAACAGAGATCTCAAAAAGAATTGAGTTAGTGAATCTGCAGGATATGAATTTCTCTATATGTTGCTGTACATTATACATCATGGATATAGGGCCGGACCCGCAGCGTTACCATGGAATCTGGAGAACGTGACATCACAGATACATTCTAATGGTGTTCCATTATGTCCATTATCATAGTGGGGGGTCCCTGAGAGCCAGGCCCACAGCACGGGACAGCACCCCCCATACAGGTCACTGCAGGTCACACCGCACATGGGAGACGGGTAGAAGGCAGCAGACCGGCTCATATGGATCACATCACTAAGGTACATGTGCCCATCCAACACACACAGAACTATTCTGTATCCACCCCCCAAAAATGCAGGATGAAGATGTTCTCATCTATATCCACACTAAACACTAAAGAAAAAAACTGATCCTTTTCCACAAATCAAACTCATGTAGTGTAGTACTCGGGCTTAGCAACCTGCAGAACCAATCTCCGAAACTACAGAACCTGCCCAAACCCTGTACTATACACATGAACCAAACCACAAACCTCCAGAAACCAAGGAGAGACCACCCTAAAGACAGCAATCCCATCCAAAGGTCTCCATTTCCAACCCATCCCACCCACAGATCTCTAGTCCCAACAATTGCTGCTGAAGATCTCCATCCAATCTCCAATCATCTCTACTACAGATCTCCATCCAATCTCCAATCATCTCTACAGCAGATCTCCATCACATCTCCAATCATCTCTACTACAGATCTCCATCACATCTCCAATCATCTCTACTACAGATCTCCATCCAATCGCCAATCATCTCTACTGCAGAACTCCATCCCATCTCCAATCATCTCTACTACAGATCTCCATCCAATCTCCAATCATCTCTACAGCAGATCTCCATCACATCTCCAATCATCTCTACTACATTTCTCCATCACATCTCCAATCATCTCTACTACAGATCTCCATCACATCTCCAATCATCTCTACTACAGATCTCCATCCAATCCCCAATCATCTCTACTGCAGATCTCCATCCCATCTCCAATCATCTCTACTACAGATCTCCATCACATCTCCAATCATCTCTACTACAGATGTCCATCCAATCTCCAATCATCTCTACTACAGATCTCCATCACATCTCCAATCATCTCTACTACAGATCTCCATCCAATCCCCAATCATCTCTACTGCAGATCTCCATCCCATCTCCAATCATCTCTACTACAGATCTCCATCCCATCTCCAATCATCTCTACTACAGATCTCCATCCCATCTCCAATCATCTCTACTACAGATCTCCATCACATCTCCAATCATCTCTACTACAGATCTCCATCACATCTCCAATCATCTCTACTACAGATCTCCATCCAATCGCCAATCATCTCTACTACAGATCTCCATCCAATCTCCAATCATCTCTACTACAGATCTCCATCACATCTCCAATCATCTCTACTACAGATCTCCATCACATCTCCAATCATCTCTACTACAGATCTCCATCCAATCGCCAATCATCTCTACTACAGATCTCCATCCAATCTCCAATCATCTCTACTACAGATCTCCATCCAATCTCCAATCATCTCTACTACAGATCTCCATCCCATCTCCAATCATCTCTACTACAGATCTCCATCCCATCTCCAATCATCTCTACTACAGATGTCCATCCAATCGCCAATCATCTCTACTACAGATCTCCATCCAATCTCCAATCATCTCTACTACAGATCTCCATCCAATCTCCAATCATCTCTACTACAGATCTCCATCACATCTCCAATCATCTCTACTACAGATCTCCATCCAATCTCCAATCATCTCTACTACAGATCTCCATCCCATCTCCAGTCATCTCTACTACAGATCTCCATCACATCTCCAATCATCTCTACTACAGATCTCCATCCCATCTCCAATCATCTCTACTACAGATCTCCATCCCATCTCCAATCATCTCTACTACAGATGTCCATCCAATCTCCAATCATCTCTACTACAGATCTCCATCACATCTCCAATCATCTCTACTACAGATCTCCAATCATCTCTACTACAGATCTCCATCACATCTCCAATCATCTCTACTACAGATCTCCATCACATCTCCAATCATCTCTACTACAGATCTCCATCACATCTCCAATCATCTCTACTACAGATCTCCATCCAATCGCCAATCATCTCTACTACAGATCTCCATCCAATCTCCAATCATCTCTACTACAGATCTCCATCACATCTCCAATCATCTCTACTACAGATCTCCATCACATCTCCAATCATCTCTACTACAGATCTCCATCCAATCGCCAATCATCTCTACTACAGATCTCCATCCAATCTCCAATCATCTCTACTACAGATCTCCATCACATCTCCAATCATCTCTACTACAGATCTCCAATCATCTCTACTACAGATCTCCATCACATCTCCAATCATCTCTACTACAGATCTCCATCACATCTCCAATCATCTCTACTACAGATCTCCATCACATCTCCAATCATCTCTACTACAGATCTCCATCCAATCGCCAATCATCTCTACTACAGATCTCCATCCAATCTCCAATCATCTCTACTACAGATCTCCATCACATCTCCAATCATCTCTACTACAGATCTCCATCACATCTCCAATCATCTCTACTACAGATCTCCATCCAATCGCCAATCATCTCTACTACAGATCTCCATCCAATCTCCAATCATCTCTACTACAGATCTCCATCCAATCTCCAATCATCTCTACTACAGATCTCCATCCCATCTCCAATCATCTCTACTACAGATCTCCATCCCATCTCCAATCATCTCTACTACAGATGTCCATCCAATCGCCAATCATCTCTACTACAGATCTCCATCCAATCTCCAATCATCTCTACTACAGATCTCCATCCAATCTCCAATCATCTCTACTACAGATCTCCATCACATCTCCAATCATCTCTACTACAGATCTCCATCACATCTCCAATCATCTCTACTACAGATCTCCATCCAATCGCCAATCATCTCTACTACAGATCTCCATCCAATCTCCAATCATCTCTACTACAGATCTCCATCACATCTCCAATCATCTCTACTACAGATCTCCAATCATCTCTACTACAGATCTCCATCACATCTCCAATCATCTCTACTACAGATCTCCATCACATCTCCAATCATCTCTACTACAGATCTCCATCACATCTCCAATCATCTCTACTACAGATCTCCATCCAATCGCCAATCATCTCTACTACAGATCTCCATCCAATCTCCAATCATCTCTACTACAGATCTCCATCACATCTCCAATCATCTCTACTACAGATCTCCATCACATCTCCAATCATCTCTACTACAGATCTCCATCCAATCGCCAATCATCTCTACTACAGATCTCCATCCAATCTCCAATCATCTCTACTACAGATCTCCATCCAATCTCCAATCATCTCTACTACAGATCTCCATCCCATCTCCAATCATCTCTACTACAGATCTCCATCCCATCTCCAATCATCTCTACTACAGATGTCCATCCAATCGCCAATCATCTCTACTACAGATCTCCATCCAATCTCCAATCATCTCTACTACAGATCTCCATCCAATCTCCAATCATCTCTACTACAGATCTCCATCACATCTCCAATCATCTCTACTACAGATCTCCATCCAATCTCCAATCATCTCTACTACAGATCTCCATCCCATCTCCAGTCATCTCTACTACAGATCTCCATCACATCTCCAATCATCTCTACTACAGATCTCCATCCCATCTCCAATCATCTCTACTACAGATCTCCATCCCATCTCCAATCATCTCTACTACAGATGTCCATCCAATCTCCAATCATCTCTACTACAGATCTCCAATCATCTCTACTACAGATCTCCATCACATCTCCAATCATCTCTACTACAGATCTCCATCACATCTCCAATCATCTCTACTACTGATCTCCATCACATCTCCAATCATCTCTACTACAGATCTCCATCACATCTCCAATCATCTCTACTACAGATCTCCATCACATCTCCAATCATCTCTACTACAGATCTCCATCACATCTCCAATCATCTCTACTACAGATCTCCATCACATCTCCAATCATCTCTACTACAGATCTCCATCCAATCGCCAATCATCTCTACTACAGATCTCCATCCAATCTCCAATCATCTCTACTACAGATCTCCATCACATCTCCAATCATCTCTACTACAGATCTGCATCACATCTCCAATCATCTCTACTACAGATCTCCATCACATCTCCAATCATCTCTACTACAGATCTCCATCACATCTCCAATCATCTCTACTACAGATCTCCATCCAATCTCCAATCATCTCTACTACAGATCTCCATCCAATCTCCAATCATCACTACTACAGATCTCCATCCCATCTCCAATCATCTCTACTACAGATCTCCATCCCATCTCCAATCATCTCTACTACAGATCTCCATCCCATCTCCAATCATCTCTACTACAGATCTCCATCCCATCTCCAATCATCTCTACTACAGATCTCCATCCAATCTTCAATCATCTCTACTACAGATCTCCATCACATCTCCAATCATCTCTACTACAGATCTCCAATCATCTCTACTACAGATCTCCATCACATCTCCAATCATCTCTACTACAGATCTCCATCTCATCTCCAATCATCTCTACTACAGATCTCCATCACATCTCCAATCATCTCTACTACAGATCTCCATCCAATCTCCAATCATCTCTACTACAGATCTCCATCCAATCTCCAATCATCTCTACTACAGATCTCCATCCCATCTCCAATCATCTCTACTACAGATCTCCATCACATCTCCAATCATCTCTACTACAGATCTCCATCACATCTCCAATCATCTCTACTACAGATCTCCATCCAATCTCCAATCATCTCTACTACAGATCTCCATCCAATCTCCAATCATCACTACTACAGATCTCCATCCCATCTCCAATCATCTCTACTACAGATCTCCATCCCATCTCCAATCATCTCTACTACAGATCTCCAATCATCTCTACTACAGATCTCCATCCCATCTCCAATCATCTCTACTACAGATCTCCATCCCATCTCCAATCATCTCTACTACAGATCTCCATCCAATCTTCAATCATCTCTACTACGGATCTCCATCACATCTCCAATCATCTCTACTACAGATCTCCAATCATCTCTACTACAGATCTCCATCACATCTCCAATCATCTCTACTACAGATCTCCATCTCATCTCCAATAATTCCATCCCTAGGGGAATCTGCTTCCTGCTGCTGTCTGGGGTCCATCTGCTCTCCGGGACCCCATGCAGTCATGTAGGATGCATTGTGGGTAAATCCCCTTCTGACAACCTACGGTAGATCTCCATCACTGTTTTCTACCATCAGGAGGTCTCCATCTCCAACTCTTCCCTACCACTGGCCTCTAACCCTCAACATCCCAACTGGAGGACTCTATCACTGGCACATCCCAAGGTCATCCCTACTGAGGGCTTCTGTGACAGGACGACCACCACATTGACCAGATGTCCGGGGCGGGGAAGAGCCTCCTCAGATGTTTCCTAGTGCAGCCTTGTATCTATCAGTAGAAATCATTTTGCCACTTACACTTGACCCTGAGTGATGTCCGATGACCTTCAGGTAACGGAGGTCGATGGAGACAACAGTCAGTAGGAGACACATCTTCACGGCCGGGTCCCGCCTGCACCCGAACATAAACTTCCGATAACTGTTTACAGAATTGGGAGGGATGCACTCGAGCGCCCACTCCGATGTATTTACATTCCTCCCCCCGGACCCCCAGTAGTGACTCCCGTCTAGAGTCGCCAAGTGTCTATGTATTTGGATGATCTTTATAAACTGTTACAAGGGTCTGTGGGCCCCGGGAGCAGTGCATGATGGGGGTCCGCAGCGGCTGCTTTATGTGAAGATGTGATGATAATGAGTGTGTATACAGCGCAGGGAATTTTCCACGGCTTTATTAGTGTAAGGAGATGTCTGTGTTTATAAGGCTCAAGTACATGATCTGCAGCCATCATCCTGTGTACTGCAGCCCCCAAACAACCTCAAGTGTCCCCCCAGCCCAATACACTCCTCACCGGAACCAAGATTTACTCCAAAGAAGCAGCACATCCTGTTATGTCCTAAGAACTGACATTCAGGGACTCTTAGGACTTGGGTCTCTTAACCCCTGCATCTCGCCCATTGCCAAACATGTAAAGAACAGGATGACCCCCGACTGCAGACAAAGATGGGGACCCCCCCTCCCCCCGTCACTCCACTGCTACAATACGTGCGCTACAATACTGCAGCATGAACAAAGGGCCACAATATGAGGAGTATGGAGGACACGGAACACAATATGAGGAAGATGGAGGACAGGGGCCACAATATTAGGAGGAAAGGGGCCACAATATTAGGAGGACAGGGGCCACAATGAGAGCCGGGAGAGCACCTGCTCGTGTGCATGAGACCTTCATCAGATAAATCTGCAGAATAATGGGTCAGATCTGAGTCTATTGGATTCCTTACACTTTCCGTGTAATTTTGGGCTTTCTATTAGCGTTGATGTTGTTTCTGTCACTTTGGGGGATGTGACCTTTTATTCTCAGGGATTTATTGCTCCGCTCCGCGTTTTACTGTGTAATTTCAGGTCCATTAGCGGCGCCGTGTAGTAATGACTTAGTAAGGAGGAGAGATCAATAGCTGCCTACAGAATCCATACATAAGAGCCACTCCGAGGTCCTGCCATGTGTGACCCGTGTGCCGCCATGTGTGACCCGTGTGTCGCCATCTGTGACCCGTGTGCCGCCATCTGTGACCCATGTGCTGCCATGTATGACTTGTTTGTCTCCATGTATGACTCAAGTGCCACCATGAATGACCGATGTGCCGCCATGTATGACCCGTGTGCCGCCATCTGTGACCTGTGTGCCGCCATGTATGCTCCATGTGCCACCATGTATGACTTGTTTGTCACCATGTGTGACCCGTGTGCCGCCATGTATGACTCCTGTGCCGCCATGTGTGACCCATGTGCCGCCATGTGTGACCCGTGTGTCGCCATCTGTGACCCGTGTGCCGCCATGTATGACTCCTGTGCCGCCATGTGTGACCCATGTGCCGCCATGTGTGACCCGTGTGTCGCCATCTGTGACCCGTGTGCCGCCATGTATGACCCGTGTGCCGCCATCTGTGACCCGTGTGCCGCCATGTATGACCCGTGTGCCGCCATGTATGACTTGTTTGTCACCATGTATGACTCCTGTGCCGCCATGTGTGACCCATGTGCCGCCATGTGTGACCCGTGTGTCGCCATCTGTGACCCGTGTGCCGCCATCTGTGACCCGTGTGCCGCCATGTATGACCCGTGTGCCGCCATCTGTGACCCGTGTGCCGCCATGTATGACCCGTGTGCCGCCATGTATGACTTGTTTGTCACCATGTATGACTTGTTTGTCACCATGTATGACTCCTGTGCCGCCATGTATGCTCCATGTGCCACCATGTATGACCCGTGTGCCGCCATGTATGACCCATGTGCCGCCTTATGTGGCCAAGTATGATATGGGCTCCTCTCTATAGTACCTTTGAGACCACAGAGCACAGCAGTGTGAGGTCTAATTACACATTTCTCCAGGGACAATATATAACACTGGCTGCAGAGAGCACAGAGCACAGCAGTGTGAGGTCTGATCACACATCTCTCCAGGGACAATATATAACACTGGCTGCAGAGAGCACAGAGCACAGCAGTGTGAGGTCTGATTACACATCTCTCCAGGGACAGTACATAAAACTGGCTGCAGAGAGCACAGCAGTGTGAGGTCTGATCACACATCTCTCCAGGGACAATACATAACACTGTCTGCAGAGAGCACAGAGCACAGCAGTGTGAGGTCTGATTACACATCTCTCCAGGGACAATACATAACACTGTCTGCAGAGAGCACAGAGCACAGCAGTGTGAGGTCTGATTACACATCTCTCCAGGGACAGTACATAACACTGGCTGCAGAGATCACAGAACACAGCAGTGTGAGGTCTGATTACACATCTCTCCAGGGACAATACATAACACTGTCTGCAGAGAGCACAGAGCACAGCAGTGTGAGGTCTGATTACACATCTCTCCAGGGACAATACATAACACTGGCTGCAGAGATCACAGAGCACAGCAGTGTGAGGTCGATTACACATCTCTCCAGGGACATCAGCTGCAGTCTGTCTGGTCTCACCTGCTGACAGGTTCCCTTTACTATCTGCTTTGCTTCTAGTCTGCAGTTATGGTGGGCTGATACGTGGTCACCATGCTGTTTGGGGACAATGTGTGAGCCCCCGGATGTAGGACTGTTACATTATACATTGTATATATAGTGATAATCCGGGATTCCGTGTCCCGGCAGGTGTGAGGGGTCAGCGCTCGGATCGGGTCTCAGTTATTTCTCGCTCTTCTCCGGTCTCCAGGCTCTGAAGGTCAGCGCTATTTTCTCCTTTGTCTTGAGTTACAGGACGACAACGTGCGAGCGCGGCCCCCCGCATGCTACACCCGCCGTCACCCGAGGGGTCCCACATCTGGAGCCATAGCTACATATTAGGCCTCAGAGGTTTGTTACAGAACATCGGTGAACAAGCAGCAGCCCGGGAGCACAGCATGAGTAAAGCTGAGGCACAGAGCACAGCAGGGTGAGGAGCTCTGAACATCTCCTGGAATATTAGGAAAATACTTGGAAGTTTGTGGTTGTAACTTTTAAGAATCTCTCGGGGTGTGAAGAATTATACAACCCCCGGTATATATATATACACATGTACATAACTGCCGTATACACTGCCCCCTGCACATACAGCAGTGGAGTACACAACATAGGATCGGGGGTCTTAGAGGAAATCTCCAGGGGGCGCTAGGTGCGGAGGGGCCGGGGGTCTTCAGGGCTGGGGGTTTGGTGCAGTGTAATAATAGATGTAGTAGTGGGGGCCGGGGGTCTTCAGGACTGGGGGTTTGGTGCAGTGTAATAATAGATGTAGTGGTGGGGGTCTTCAGGGCTGGGGGTTTGGTGCAGTGTAATAATAGATGTAGTGGTGGGGGTCTTCAGGGCTGGGGGTTTGGTGCAGTGTAATAATAGATGTAGTAGTGGGGGCCGGGGTCTTCAGGGCTGGGGGTTTGGTGCAGTGTAATAATAGATGTAGTGGTGGGGGCTGGGGGTCTTCAGGGCTGGGGGTTTGGTGCAGTGTAATAATAGATGTAGTGGTGGGGGCCGGGGGTCTTCAGAGCTGGGGGTTTGGTGCAGTGTAATAATAGATGTAGTGGTGGGGGCCGGGGGTCTTCAGAGCTGGGGGTTTGGTGCAGTGTAATAATAGATGTAGTGGTGGGGGCCGGGGGTCTTCAGGGCTGGGGGTTTGGTGCAGTGTAATCATAGATGTAGTGGTGGGGGCCGGGGGTCTTCAGGGCTGGGGGTTTGGTGCAGTGTAATTATAGATGTAGTGTTGGGGGCCGGGGGTCATCAGGGCTGGGGGTTTGGTGCAGTGTAATAATAGATGTAGTGGTGGGGGCTGGGGGTCTTCAGGGCTGGGGGTTTGGTGCAGTGAAATAATAGATGTAGTGGGGGGGGGGGGGGGCGGGGTCTTCAGGGCTGGGGGTTTGGTGCAGTGTAATTATAGATGTAGTGTTGGGGGCCGGGGGTCTTCAGGGCTGGGGGTTTGGTGCAGTGTAATAATAGATGTAGTGGGGGGGCGGGGGTCTTCAGGGCTGGGGGTTTGGTGCAGTGAAATAATAGATGTAGTGGGGGGGGGGGGGCGGGGTCTTCAGGGCTGGGGGTTTGGTGCAGTGTAATAATAGATGTAGTGGTGGGGGCCGGGGTCTTCAGGGCTGGGGGTTTGGTGCAGTGTAATAATAGATGTAGTGGTGGGGGCCGGGGTCTTCAGGGCTGGGGGTTTGGTGCAGTGTAATAATAGATGTAGTGGGGGGGCGGGGGTCTTCAGGGCTGGGGGTTTGGTGCAGTGAAATAATAGATGTAGTGGGGGGGGGGGGCGGGGTCTTCAGGGCTGGGGGTTTGGTGCAGTGTAATAATAGATGTAGTGGTGGGGGCCGGGGTCTTCAGGGCTGGGGGTTTGGTGCAGTGTAATAATAGATGTAGTGGTGGGGGCCGGGGGTCTTCAGGGCTGGGGGTTTGGTGCAGTGTAATAATAGATGTAGTGGTGGGGGCCGGGGGTCTTCAGGGCTGGGGGTTTGGTGCAGTGTAATAATAGATGTAGTAGTGGGGGCCGGGGTCTTCAGGGCTGGGGGTTTGGTGCAGTGTAATAATAGATGTAGTGGTGGTGGCCGGGGGTCTTCAGGGCTGGGGGTTTGGTGCAGTGTAATAATAGATGTAGTGGTGGGGGCCGGGGTCTTCAGGGCTGGGGGTTTGGTGCAGTGTAATAATAGATGTAGTGGTGGGGGCCGGGGTCTTCAGGGCTGGGGGTTTGGTGCAGTGTAATAATAGATGTAGTGGTGGTGGCCGGGGGTCTTCAGGGCTGGGGGTTTGGTGCAGTGTAATAATAGATGTAGTGGTGGGGGCCGGGGGTCTTCAGGGCTGGGGGTTTGGTGCAGTGTAATAATAGATGTAGTGGTGGGGGGGGTCTTCAGGGCTGGGGGTTTGGTGCAGTGTAATAATAGATGTAGTGGGGGGGGGGTCTTCAGGGCTGGGGGTTTGGTGCAGTGTAATAATAGATGTAGTGGGGGGGGGTCTTCAGGGCTGGGGGTTTGGTGCAGTGTAATAATAGATGTAGTGGGGGGGGGCGGGGTCTTCAGGGCTGGGGGTTTGGTGCAGTGTAATAATAGATGTAGTGGGGGGGGGGGCGGGGTCTTCAGGGCTGGGGGTTTGGTGCAGTGTAATAATAGATGTAATGGTGGGGGCCGGGGGTCTTCAGGGCTGGGGGTTTGGTGCAGTGTAATAATAGATGTAGTGGGGGGGGGGCGGGGTCTTCAGGGCTGGGGGTTTGGTGCAGTGTAATAATAGATGTAGTGGTGGGGGCTGGGGGTCTTCAGGGCTGGGGGTTTGGTGCAGTGTAATAATAGATGTAGTGGTGGGGGCTGGGGGTCTTCAGGGCTGGGGGTTTGGTGCAGTGTAATAATAGATGTAGTGGTGGGGGGGGGGTCTTCAGGGCTGGGGGTTTGGTGCAGTGTAATAATAGATGTAGTGGTGGGGGGGGGTCTTCAGGGCTGGGGGTTTGGTGCAGTGTAATAATAGATGTAGTGGGGGGGGCGGGGTCTTCAGGGCTGGGGGTTTGGTGCAGTGTAATAATAGATGTAGTGGGGGGGGGCGGGGTCTTCAGGGCTGGGGGTTTGGTGCAGTGTAATAATAGATGTAATGGTGGGGGCCGGGGGTCTTCAGGGCTGGGGGTTTGGTGCAGTGTAATAATAGATGTAGTGGTGGGGGGGGGTCTTCAGGGCTGGGGGTTTGGTGCAGTGTAATAATAGATGTAGTGGTGGGGGCCGGGGGTCTTCAGGGCTGGGGGTTTGGTGCAGTGTAATAATAGATGTAGTGGTGGGGGCCGGGGTCTTCAGGGCTGGGGGTTTGGTGCAGTGTAATAATAGATGTAGTGAGGGGGCCGGGGGTCTTCAGGGCTGGGGGTTTGGTGCAGTGTAATTATAGATGTAGTGTTGGGGGCCGGGGGTCATCAGGGCTGGGGGTTTGGTGCAGTGAAATAATAGATGTAGTGGGGGGGGGGGGGGGGGGGCGGGGTCTTCAGGGCTGGGGGTTTGGTGCAGTGTAATAATAGATGTAGTGGTGAGGGCCGGGGGTCTTCAGGGCTGGGGGTTTGGTGCAGTGTAATAATAGATGTAGTGGTGGGGGCCGGGGGTCTTCAGGGCTGGGGGTTTGGTGCAGTGTAATAATAGATGTAGTGGTGGGGGCCGGGGGTCTTCAGGGCTGGGGGTTTGGTGCAGTGTAATAATAGATGTAGTGGTGAGGGCCGGGGGTCTTCAGGGCTGGGGGTTTGGTGCAGTGTAATAATAGATGTAGTGGTGGGGGCCGGGGGTCTTCAGGGCTGGGGGTTTGGTGCAGTGTAATAATAGATGTAGTGGTGAGGGCCGGGGGTCTTCAGGGCTGGGGGTTTGGTGCAGTGTAATCAGAGACAGGGATGGAGCAATCACTTCTATTATTACACAGAAGACACAACATTGTGTTACTGCCACCTGCTGTTCGCACTCTGTATGTGCAGCTTTCATGTTACCATCAAATTAGATCACAGTAACGAACCCCCAGCTGTGAGAAAACCAAGTTAACAGCTTTGATGTTGTCTTTCTGTCTTGTTTGTTTCAATTTTTTGAGTGCAGCCTCAGTGTGAAAGACCATAAGCTTAGCTCATGCAACTGTAACAAACCCTCAGCTGTGAAACATCCATTCAAATCTATGACTAAGTGTTTCATTGCCTTCTTATTTTCCAGATCTCTGCTTGCTGGCAGTGAATGGAACTGATCTTGGCTTATCAAAAGGGCAACCGACTTAAAAGCCTACCACTTTTCACAGATCAGGGTTTGCTACAATGTATCTAAACCGGACAATCCTCTGTAATGTATAGCTATAAGAATCATTGATCAGCTTCTTGGCCTGGTAGTTTGTTACAATGTTTCAGTGTGACATAGAGCTGAATGGGATGAACAGACTGTAACAAACCCTCAGCTCTGAGTAAAATCAGGACTATTCTCAGCTATGACTCTCTATGTCTCTGGTATTTGTTATCGCATCTCACAGCTGAGGTTTTGTTACCGTACATCTAATAATGTACATATTAGCTGAACACGTCAGCAGCACAAGTTTCTCGGTGCTGATAGTTTGTTACAATGTATCTGTTCAGGTAAAATGGATTGATTAGTGCAATCTGGATGATGCAACTGTGACGACCCCTCAGCTGTGCAGTGTTTGGCTTTCCTCACTAATGGGGTGTCAGGGGCACAGGACATGTAAACACGTGACCCACATGAAAGCCAGCGCCGCCGTGTTCTCAGGGGGTCCTGGCCGCGCTCTGCGCCATTATTTACAGATTGTCCCTGGGAACCGCGGGAATCACAGAGGAGCGGACGTGTGACGGGGGCACGGACACCGAGGGGTCAAGGGGCGCAGGATGAAAGGCGAGGTCACCGGGAGACGCCAGGAACATGACGGGAGGGGATCATCATCCGGGGAGGAGGACACAATGTACAGGACTGGAGGATGGTCTGCAGCGCCCCCTGCTGTACACTGACAGAACTACATCATACACCTCTCAGCTGCTGCAGAACCTCATCATACACACACACCTCGGCTGCTGCGGAACCTCATCATCATACACATCTCAGCTGCTGCAGAACCTCATCATACACCTCTCAGCTGCTGCAGAACCTCATCATACACACCTGGGCAGCTGCGAAACCTCATCATAAACACCTCAGCTGCTGCAGAACATCATCATACACATCTCAGTTGCTGCAGAACCTCTTCATACACACCTCGCCTGCTGCGGAACCTCATCATACACACCTCGGCTGCTGCAGAACCTCATTATACACACCTCGGCTGCAGCGGAATCTCTTCATACACACCTTGGCTGCTGCAGAACCTCATCATACACACCTCGGCTGCTGCAGAACCTCATCATACACACCTCGGCTGCTGCAGAACCTCATCATACACACCTCGGCTGCTGCAGAACCTCATTATACACACCTCGGCTGCTGCAGAACCTCATCATACACACCTCGGCTGCTGCGGAACCTCATCATACACACCTCGGCTGCTGCGGAACCTCATCATACACATATAAGCTGCTGCAGAACCTCATCATACACACCTCAGCTACTGCAGAACCTCATAATACACACCTCATCTGCTGCAGAACCTCATAATACACACCTCAGCTGCTGCAGAACCTCATAATACACACCTCAGCTGCTGCAGAACCTCATCATACACACCTCGGCTGCTGCAGAACCTCATCATACACACCTCGGCTGCTGCAGAACCTCATCATACACACCTCGGCTGCTGCGGAACCTCATCATACACCTCGGTTGCTGCAGAACCTCATCATACACACCTCGGTTGCTGCAGAACCTCATCATACACACCTCGGCTGCTGCGGAACCTCATCATACACACACACCTCGGCTGCTGCGGAACCTCATCATCATACACATCTCAGCTGCTGCAGAACCTCATCATACACCTCTCAGCTGCTGCAGAACCTCATCATACACACCTGGGCAGCTGCGAAACCTCATCATAAACACCTCAGCTGCTGCAGAACATCATCATACACATCTCAGTTGCTGCAGAACCTCTTCATACACACCTCGCCTGCTGCGGAACCTCATCATACACACCTCGGCTGCTGCAGAACCTCATTATACACACCTCGGCTGCAGCGGAATCTCTTCATACACACCTTGGCTGCTGCAGAACCTCATCATACACACCTCGGCTGCTGCAGAACCTCATCATACACACCTCGGCTGCTGCAGAACCTCATCATACACACCTCGGCTGCTGCAGAACCTCATCATACACACCTCGGCTGCTGCAGAACCTCATCATACACACCTCGGCTGCTGCGGAACCTCATCATACACACCTCGGCTGCTGCGGAACCTCATCATACACATATAAGCTGCTGCAGAACCTCATCATACACACCTCAGCTACTGCAGAACCTCATAATACACACCTCAGCTGCTGCAGAACCTCATAATACACACCTCAGCTGCTGCAGAACCTCATCATACACACCTCGGCTGCTGCAGAACCTCATCATACACACCTCGGCTGCTGCAGAACCTCATCATACACACCTCGGCTGCTGCGGAACCTCATCATACACCTCGGTTGCTGCAGAACCTCATCATACACACCTCGGCTGCTGCGGAACCTCATCATACACACCTCGGCTGCTGCGGAACCTCATCATACACACCTCGGCTGCTGCGGAACCTCATCATACACACCTCGGCTGCTGCGGAACCTCATCATACACACCTCGGCTGCTGCGGAACCTCATCATACACACCTCGGCTGCTGCGGAACCTCATCATACACATATAAGCTGCTGCAGAACCTCATCATACACACCTCAGCTGCTGCAGAACATCATATAACCCCCATGGTGCATAATCTGCAGACTCTTCTTCCTCTAGACACGTCTCAGGGCTCCTCAGGGGCGGGGTCACGTCATCTACAATCCACACTAATCACATCTAAAGCTGCATTCACAATTCTTTTGCTTTCCCCTTTTCTTTTTGAGGTTTTACTGGTCTACACTAATAATGTTCTGTTGTAGTTCCCAACAACCAGTACAGATTTCCCTGCAGCTCTGGATGTGACTAGAGTAGAAGACTCAATGTGGCTCAGAATGACAAGTAAAGCAAAGCATGTGACTTGTTACTGCTACTCGTATATTGTAGTGACACCATCAGCACAGCTCAGCGATGTGAAGATTGCCCCCGACTCCGGCCACTGCCACTACCCGGCCACCGGGGGCAGCGTCCACCGTCTGCACGGCCTTGCCACCGAGCGACACCTCCCCGAGAACCTGGGAAAGACAGAGAACAATAGCAATGCCTGTAACGTACCGTAATGTAATACATGCGGGGAGTGTGGGGGGGGGACTTCCCGTTTAAGAGAACCTGACAGCAGCTATTACCCCACTAAGGGGCTTTCTATGTGGAGGTGACTGTAATACCGGTGCTGGCCACTGCTATGAGCGCGGCGCTGTGCCGGGGCGGCTCTCACCTCCTGTGTCTTGATGTTGATGGCGCGGGCGCTGCACGTTCCGCTGCCTCCGGCCAGGACCACGTTGTCGGTGCAGAAGCGGGCGGCGTACAGGAACTCCCCCTGCAGGACGGGCGCAGGGAAGGCCACGTCTTGTACCAGGCCGGAGGTGCGCAGGTCCCAGAGCTGCAGGGCGTTCCGCGCCACCCAGGAGCCGCTCAGCACCAGGTTATCCTGCGGGGGAAGAGAAGACGACAAATTATCCATCTATAGCTACTCACCCAGCTTTCCCAGAATCCTGAGCAACATGTGCCACACCCTGGGAAACTGGGTGATGATGCTGTACAGCTTGTCAACCAGCAGAGGGCACCAGAGAGATTGAGAATGCAGCTCTGGAGGTGATTAAATTAGAAGGCAATTGAGAAATATTCACCAGAAATTATACAATGTAGCGAAAAATACAGAAAACGGATCAGTCGTGACCGCGGCGCTCACCCGGATATCAATCCCAGGGCCGCAGATGTGAGGACCGTTCATCTGGCTCCGCGCTTCCCTGGCCATGCGCTTGTCCCAAACCTCAGAAGAGAAGACAAGGAAATTCTAATATAGTATTCTACATGTATGGGAGAGAAAACTTGTCACAGCTGAGGGTTTGGTACAGTTGGATCCCGTCTATAGAAGATATAGAATTTATGATTGACTAAAAACCTTTTTTTGTAGTTTTTATCCAAGTTGGGTGATGTACAAAATGCTTATAATACTGCAAATATTCACTGCTGCCAGTATTATGTATTGTCCTCACACTGCTGTGCTCTCTGCTGCCAGTGTTATGTATTGTCCTCACACTGCTGTGCTCTCTGCTGCCAGTGTTATGTATTGTCCTCACACTGCTGTGCTCCCTGCAGCCAGTGTTATGTATTGTCCTCACACTGCTGTGCTCTCTGCTGCCAATGTTATGTATTCTCCTCACACTGCTGTGCTCTCTGCTGCCAGTGTTATGTATTGTCCTCACACTGCTGTGCTCCCTGCAGCCAGTGTTATGTACTGTCCTCACACTGCTGTGCTCTCTGCTGCCAGTGTTATGTATTGTCCTCACACTGCTGTGCTCTCTGCTGCCAGTGTTATGTATTGTCCTCACATTGCTGTGCGCTCTGCTGCCAGTGTTATGTATTGTCCTCACACTGCTGTGCTCTCTGCAGCCAGTGTTATGTATTGTCCTCACACTGCTGTGCTCCCTGCAGCTAGTGTTATGTATTGTCCTCACACTGCTGTGCTCTTTGCAGCCAGTGTTATGTATTGTCCTCACACTGCTGTGCTCTCTGAAGCCAGTGTTATGTATTGTCCTCACACTGCTGTGCTCTCTGCAGCCAGTGTTATGTATTGTCCTCACACTGCTGTGCTCTCTGCAGCCAGTGTTATGTATTGTCTTCACACTGCTGTGCTCTCTGCAGCCAGTGTTATGTATTGTCCTCACACTGCTGTGCTCTCTGCTGCCAGTGTTATGTATTGTCCTCACACTGCTGTGCTCCCTGCAGCCAGTGTTATGTACTGTCCTCACACTGCTGTGCTCTCTGCTGCCAGTGTTATGTATTGTCCTCACACTGCTGTGCTCTCTGCTGCCAGTGTTATGTATTGTCCTCACACTGCTGTGCTCCCTGCAGCCAGTGTTATGTATTGTCCTCACACTGCTGTGCTCTCTGCTGCCAGTGTTATGTATTGTCCTCACACTGCTGTGCTCCCTGCAGCCAGTGTTATGTACTGTCCTCACACTGCTGTGCTCTCTGCTGCCAGTGTTATGTATTGTCCTTACACTGCTGTACTCTCTGCAGCCAGTGTTATGTATTGTCCTCACACTGCTGTGCTCTCTGCAGCCAGTGTTATGTATTCTCCTCACACTGCTGTGCTCTCTGCTGCCAGTGTTATGTATTCTCCTCACACTGCTGTGCTCTCTGCTGCCAGTGTTATGTATTGTCCTCACACTGCTGTGCTCTCTGCTGCCAGTGTTATGTATTATCCTCACAATGCTGTGCTCTCTGCAGCCAGTGTTATGTATTGTCCTCACACTGCTGTGCTCTCTGCTGCCAGTGTTATGTATTGTCCTCACACTGCTGTGCTCTGTGCAGCCAGTGTCATGCATTGTCCTCACACTGCTGTGCTCTGTGCAGCCAGTGTTATGTATTGTCCTCACACTGCTGTGCTCCCTGCAGCCAGTGTTATGTATTGTCCTCACACTGCTGTGCTCTCTGCTTCCAGTGCTATGTATTGTCCTCACACTGCTGTGCTCTCTGCTTTCAGTGTTATGTATTATCCTCACACTGCTGTGCTCTCTGCTGCCAGTGTTATGTATTGTCCTCACACTGCTGTGCTCTCTGCTGCCAGTGTTATGTATTGTCCTCACACTGCTGTGCTCTCTGCTTTCAGTGTTATGTATTATCCTCACACTGCTGTGCTCCCTGCAGCCAGTGTTATGTATTGTCCTCACACTGCTGTGCTCTCTGCTGCCAGTGTTATGTATTGTCCTCACACTGCTGTGCTCTCTGCTGCCAGTGCTATGTATTATCCTCACACTGCTGTGCTCTCTGCAGCCAGTGTTATGTATTGTCCTCACACTGCTGTGCTCTCTGCTGCCAGTGTTATGTATTGTCCTCACACTGCTGTGCTCTCTACTGCCAGTGTTATGTATTATCTTCACACTGCTGTGCTCCCTGCAGCCAGTGTTATGTATTGTCCTCACACTGCTGTGCTCTCTGCTGCCAGTGTTATGTATTGTCCTCACACTGCTGTGCTCTCTGCTGCCAGTGTTATGTATTGTCCTCACACTGCTGTGCTCCCTGCAGCTAGTGTTATGTATTGTCCTCACACTGCTGTGCTCTCTGCTGCCAGTGTTATGTATTCTCCTCACACTGCTGTGCTCCCTGCAGCCAGTGTTATGTATTGTCCTCACACTGCTGTGCTCTCTGCAGCCAGTGTTATGTATTATCCTCACACTGCTGTGCTCTCTGCAGCCAGTGTTATGTATTGTCCTCACACTGCTGTGCTCTCTGCTGCCAGTGTTATGTATTGTCCTCACACTGCTGTGCTCTCTGCTGCCAGTGTTATGTATTGTCCTCACACTGCTGTGCTCCCTGCAGCCAGTGTTATGTATTGTCCTCACACTGCTGTGCTCTCTGCTGCCAATGTTATGTATTCTCCTCACACTGCTGTGCTCTCTGCTGCCAGTGTTATGTATTGTCCTCACACTGCTGTGCTCCCTGCAGCCAGTGTTATGTACTGTCCTCACACTGCTGTGCTCTCTGCTGCCAGTGTTATGTATTGTCCTCACACTGCTGTGCTCTCTGCTGCCAGTGTTATGTATTGTCCTCACACTGCTGTGCGCTCTGCTGCCAGTGTTATGTATTGTCCTCACACTGCTGTGCTCTCTGCAGCCAGTGTTATGTATTGTCCTCACACTGCTGTGCTCCCTGCAGCTAGTGTTATGTATTGTCCTCACACTGCTGTGCTCTTTGCAGCCAGTGTTATGTATTGTCCTCACACTGCTGTGCTCTCTGAAGCCAGTGTTATGTATTGTCCTCACACTGCTGTGCTCTCTGCAGCCAGTGTTATGTATTGTCCTCACACTGCTGTGCTCTCTGCAGCCAGTGTTATGTATTGTCTTCACACTGCTGTGCTCTCTGCAGCCAGTGTTATGTATTGTCCTCACACTGCTGTGCTCTCTGCTGCCAGTGTTATGTATTCTCCTCACACTGCTGTGCTCCCTGCAGCCAGTGTTATGTACTGTCCTCACACTGCTGTGCTCTCTGCTGCCAGTGTTATGTATTATCCTCACAATGCTGTGCTCTCTGCAGCCAGTGTTATGTATTGTCCTCACACTGCTGTGCTCTCTGCTGCCAGTGTTATGTATTGTCCTCACACTGCTGTGCTCTGTGCAGCCAGTGTCATGCATTGTCCTCACACTGCTGTGCTCTGTGCAGCCAGTGTTATGTATTGTCCTCACACTGCTGTGCTCCCTGCAGCCAGTGTTATGTATTGTCCTCACACTGCTGTGCTCTCTGCTGCCAGTGTTATGTATTGTCCTCACACTGCTGTGCTCTCTGCTTTCAGTGTTATGTATTATCCTCACACTGCTGTGCTCTCTGCTGCCAGTGTTATGTATTGTCCTCACACTGCTGTGCTCTCTGCTGCCAGTGTTATGTATTGTCCTCACACTGCTGTGCTCTCTGCTTTCAGTGTTATGTATTATCCTCACACTGCTGTGCTCCCTGCAGCCAGTGTTATGTATTGTCCTCACACTGCTGTGCTCTCTGCTGCCAGTGTTATGTATTGTCCTCACACTGCTGTGCTCTCTGCTGCCAGTGCTATGTATTATCCTCACACTGCTGTGCTCTCTGCAGCCAGTGTTATGTATTGTCCTCACACTGCTGTGCTCTCTGCTGCCAGTGTTATGTATTGTCCTCACACTGCTGTGCTCTCTACTGCCAGTGTTATGTACTATCTTCACACTGCTGTGCTCCCTGCAGCCAGTGTTATGTATTGTCCTCACACTGCTGTGCTCTCTGCTGCCAGTGTTATGTATTGTCCTCACACTGCTGTGCTCTCTGCTGCCAGTGTTATGTATTGTCCTCACACTGCTGTGCTCTCTGCTGCCAGTGTTATGTATTGTCCTCACACTGCTGTGCTCCCTGCAGCTAGTGTTATGTATTGTCCTCACACTGCTGTGCTCTCTGCTGCCAGTGTTATGTATTCTCCTCACACTGCTGTGCTCCCTGCAGCCAGTGTTATGTATTGTCCTCACACTGCTGTGCTCTCTGCAGCCAGTGTTATGTATTATCCTCACACTGCTGTGCTCTCTGCAGCCAGTGTTATGTATTGTCCTCACACTGCTGTGCTCTCTGCTGCCAGTGTTATGTATTGTCCTCACACTGCTGTGCTCTCTGCTGCCAGTGTTATGTATTGTCCTTACACTGCTGTGCTCCCTGCAGCCAGTGTTATGTATTGTCCTCACACTGCTGTGCTCTCTGCTGCCAATGTTATGTATTCTCCTCACACTGCTGTGCTCTCTGCTGCCAGTGTTATGTATTGTCCTCACACTGCTGTGCTCCCTGCAGCCAGTGTTATGTACTGTCCTCACACTGCTGTGCTCTCTGCTGCCAGTGTTATGTATTGTCCTCACACTGCTGTGCTCTCTGCTGCCAGTGTTATGTATTGTCCTCACACTGCTGTGCGCTCTGCTGCCAGTGTTATGTATTGTCCTCACACTGCTGTGCTCTCTGCAGCCAGTGTTATGTATTGTCCTCACACTGCTGTGCTCTTTGCAGCCAGTGTTATGTATTGTCCTCACACTGCTGTGCTCTCTGAAGCCAGTGTTATGTATTGTCCTCACACTGCTGTGCTCTCTGCAGCCAGTGTTATGTATTGTCCTCACACTGCTGTGCTCTCTGCAGCCAGTGTTATGTATTGTCTTCACACTGCTGTGCTCTCTGCAGCCAGTGTTATGTATTGTCCTCACACTGCTGTGCTCTCTGCTGCCAGTGTTATGTATTGTCCTCACACTGCTGTGCTCCCTGCAGCCAGTGTTATGTACTGTCCTCACACTGCTGTGCTCTCTGCTGCCAGTGTTATGTATTGTCCTCACACTGCTGTGCTCTCTGCTGCCAGTGTTATGTATTGTCCTCACACTGCTGTGCTCCCTGCAGCCAGTGTTATGTATTGTCCTCACACTGCTGTGCTCTCTGCTGCCAGTGTTATGTGTTGTCCTCACACTGCTGTGCTCTCTGCAGCCAGTGTTATGTATTGTCCTCACACTGCTGTGCTCTCTGCTGCCAGTGTTATGTATTGTCCTCACACTGCTGTGCTCCCTGCAGCCAGTGTTATGTACTGTCCTCACACTGCTGTGCTCTCTGCTGCCAGTGTTATGTATTGTCCTTACACTGCTGTACTCTCTGCAGCCAGTGTTATGTATTGTCCTCACACTGCTGTGCTCTCTGCAGCCAGTGTTATGTATTCTCCTCACACTGCTGTGCTCTCTGCTGCCAGTGTTATGTATTCTCCTCACACTGCTGTGCTCTCTGCTGCCAGTGTTATGTATTGTCCTCACACTGCTGTGCTCTCTGCTGCCAGTGTTATGTATTGTCCTCACACTGCTGTGCTCTGTGCAGCCAGTGTCATGCATTGTCCTCACACTGCTGTGCTCTGTGCAGCCAGTGTTATGTATTGTCCTCACACTGCTGTGCTCCCTGCAGCCAGTGTTATGTATTGTCCTCACACTGCTGTGCTCTCTGCTGCCAGTGTTATGTATTGTCCTCACACTGCTGTGCTCTCTGCTTTCAGTGTTATGTATTATCCTCACACTGCTGTGCTCCCTGCAGCCAGTGTTATGTATTGTCCTCACACTGCTGTGCTCTCTGCTGCCAGTGTTATGTATTGTCCTCACACTGCTGTGCTCTCTGCTGCCAGTGCTATGTATTATCCTCACACTGCTGTGCTCTCTGCAGCCAGTGTTATGTATTGTCCTCACACTGCTGTGCTCTCTGCTGCCAGTGTTATGTATTGTCCTCACACTGCTGTGCTCTCTACTGCCAGTGTTATGTATTATCTTCACACTGCTGTGCTCCCTGCAGCCAGTGTTATGTATTGTCCTCACACTGCTGTGCTCTCTGCTGCCAGTGTTATGTATTGTCCTCACACTGCTGTGCTCTCTGCTGCCAGTGTTATGTATTGTCCTCACACTGCTGTGCTCCCTGCAGCTAGTGTTATGTATTGTCCTCACACTGCTGTGCTCTCTGCAGCCAGTGTTATGTATTATCCTCACACTGCTGTGCTCTCTGCAGCCAGTGTTATGTATTGTCCTCACACTGCTGTGCTCTCTGCTGCCAGTGTTATGTATTGTCCTCACACTGCTGTGCTCTCTGCTGCCAGTGTTATGTATTATCCTCACACTGCTGTGCTCTCTGCAGCCAGTGTTATGTATTGTCCTCACACTGCTGTGCTCTCTGCTGCCAGTGCTATGTATTGTCCTCACACTGCTGTGCTCTCTGCTGCCAGTGTTATGTATTGTCCTCACACTGCTGTGCTCTCTGCAGCCAGTGTTATGTACTGTCCTCACACTGCTGTGCTCTCTGCTGCCAGTGTTATGTATTGTCCTCACACTGCTGTGCTCTCTGCAGCCAGTGTTATGTATTGTCCTCACACTGCTGTGCTCTCTGCAGCCAGTGTTATGTATTATCCTCACACTGCTGTGCTCTCTGCTGCCAGTGTTATGTATTATCCTCACACTGCTGTGCTCTCTGCAGCCAGTGTTATGTACTGTCCTCACACTGCTGTGCTCTCTGCTGCCAGTGTTATGTATTGTCCTCACACTGCTGTGCTCCCTGCAGCTAGTGTTATGTATTGTCCTCACACTGCTGTGCTCTCTGCTGCCAGTGTTATGTATTGTCCTCACACTGCTGTGCTCTCTGCTGCCAGTGTTATGTATTCTCCTCACACTGCTGTGCTCCCTGCAGCCAGTGTTATGTATTGTCCTCACACTGCTGTGCTCTCTGCAGCCAGTGTTATGTATTATCCTCACACTGCTGTGCTCTCTGCAGCCAGTGTTATGTATTGTCCTCACACTGCTGTGCTCCCTGCAGCCAGTGTTATGTATTATCCTCACACTGCTGTGCTCTCTGCTGCCAGTGTTATGTATTGTCCTCACACTGCTGTGCTCTCTGCTGCCAGTGTTATGTATTGTCCTCACACTGCTGTGCTCTCTGCTGCCAGTGTTATGTATTATCCTCACACTGCTGTGCTCTCTGCAGCCAGTGTTATGTATTCTCCTCACACTGCTGTGCTCTCTGCTGCCAGTGTTATGTATTGTCCTCACACTGCTGTGCTCTCTGCTGCCAGTGTTATGTATTGTCTTCACACTGCTGTGCTCCCTGCAGCCAGTGTTATGTACTGTCCTCACACTGCTGTGCTCTCTGCTGCCAGTGTTATGTATTGTCCTCACACTGCTGTGCTCTCTGCAGCCAGTGTTATGTATTGTCCTCACACTGCTGTGCTCCCTGCAGCTAGTGTTATGTATTGTCCTCACACTGCTGTGCTCTCTGCAGCCAGTGTTATGTATTATCCTCACACTGCTGTGCTCTCTGCTGCCAGTGTTATGTATTGTCCTCACACTGCTGTGCTCTCTGCTGCCAGTGTTATGTATTGTCCTCACACTGCTGTACTCTCTGCAGCCAGTGTTATGTATTGTCCTCACACTGCTGTGCTCTCTGCTGCCAGTGTTATGTATTATCCTCACACTGCTGTGCTCTCTGCAGCCTGTGTCATGTATTGATCCTGGAGAGCTGTGCACTCATAGTTTTGTGTATGATGTTAGTAGCAGCAGGACTGTGATATATGAATTTATGTACCAAAATTGTGGTTTCTCCAAGTGCACTGGGGGCGGGTCCTGACACTGCTGTGCTCTTAGCACTCTGCATTAGGCATCTCCTCTGCTCTAATCTAAGTGACTACTGTAGTGTCACTCACGGGAGTGGGGAAGCTGTTACATGCAGAGAGCTAAGAGCACAGCAGTGTGAGCACAGACCTCCATGTATGGAGCGCAGGTGACTGTCCCCTCTGTGTCAGACCTTGATGGAGTCGTCCCAGCCGCCGGTGACAAATAGATGGCGCTCTGAGGGGTGGAACCTGAGGGCGAAGATCCTGCGGGTGTGACCACTGCTCAGCGACAGCTCATCATCCAGCAGGAAGTCCGGGGCCAGCAGGAGGTTCAAGATCTGGGAGATAAACACAGAGTACAACCCCCATCAGACAGGACACGGAGTACAACCACCATCAGACAGGACACGGAGTACAACCCCCATCAGACAGGACACGGAGTACAACCACCATCAGACAGGACATGGAGTACAACCCCCATCAGACAGGACAAGGAGAGCAACCCCCATCAGACAGGACACGGAGTACAACCACCATCAGACAGGACAAGGAGAACAACCCCCATCAGACAGGACACGGAGTACAACCACCATCAGACAGGACATGGAGTACAACCCCCATCAGACAGGACAAGGAGAGCAACCCCCATCAGACAGGACACGGAGTACAACCACCATCAGACAGGACAAGGAGAACAACCCCCATCAGACAGGACACGGAGTACAACCACCATCAGACAGGACACGGAGTACAACCCCCATCAGACAGGACACGGAGTACAACCCACATCAGACAGGACACGGAGTACAACCCACATCAGACAGATAGGACACGGAGTACAACCCCCATCAGACAGATAGGACGCGGAGTACAACCCCCATCAGACAGATAGGACACGGAGTACAACCCCCATCAGACAGATAGGACACGGAGTACAACCCCCATCAGACAGATAGGACACGGAGTACAATCCCCATCAAACAGATAGGACACAGAGTATAACCCCCATCAGACAGATAGGACACGGAGTATAACCCCCATCAGACAGGACACGGAGTACAATCCCCATCAGACAGATAGGACATGGAGTACAACCCCCATCAGACAGACAGGACACAGAGTACAACCCCCATCAGACAGATAGGACACGGAGTATAACCCCCATCAGACAGGACACGGAGTACAATCCCCATCAGACAGATAGGACACGGAGTACAACCCCCATCAGACAGACAGGACACGGAGTACAACCCCCATCAGACAGACAGGACACAGAGTACAACCCCCATCAGACAGATATTGATAGCCTGTTACCTGAGGAGGTGGATTAGTGGTCAGGACCGTCATAGTAACATCACCAGACCACTAACCCAGCTTTTCCAGCCTCCTGAATGATAAATCCGTAAATCGCTGACCCATTGCACTACTCCCTATGTGATCAGTAACGGCGGCCATATTGTTTGTTACAGTGTGTCAGGCGCTACCTCGTGGGTCTGGCTGTCGTACAGGCGGATGTGCCGGTCCTTCCCCGCGGTGGCGAAGGCGCTGCCGTCCGCGCTGAAGTCCAGGGCGTGGATCTCATTGTCCGGCTCTAAGAAAGACAATGAAACAAAATACATCACATTGTATCAGAAAACATTCTGAGGGTCTATTGTCTGTAAGATCCTAACACTGCTGTGCTCCCTGCCCTGTATAAAAGCTGTAGGAGGAGACAGCTCAATGCAGAGAGGTAAGAGCACAGCAGTGTGAGGATATTCATATACTGTATCCTCTCATAGTGCACTAGGGTGTGTCCTCACACTGCTGAGCTCTGTGCTCACTGCATTCAACTGTTCCACATCCCTCCTTTTTAAATGACTGTTGTAGTATTCATTCAAGAAGCAGTGGAAAGGGTGCACAGAGAAAAGCAGTGTGAGGACACATCCTAGTGCACTTGGATAAGATACAGGAATATAAATCTATTTTTCACAGTCCTGCTGCTCCTAACGCAGGGAGCACAGCAGTGTGAGGACAGTACATAACACTGGCTGCAGAGAGCACAGCAGTGTGAGGACAATACATAACACTGGCAGCAGAGAGCACAGCAGTGTGAGGACAATACATAACACTGGCTGCAGAGAGCACAGCAGTGTGAGGACAATACATTAACACTGGCTGCAGAGAGCACAGCAGTGTGAGGAGAATACATAACACTGGCTGCAGAGAGCACAGCAGTGTGAGAACAATACATAACACTGGCTGCAGAGAGCACAGCAGTGTGAGAACAATACATAACACTGGCTGCAGAGAGCACAGCAGTGTGAGGGCAATACATAACACTGGCAGCACAGAGCACAGCAGTGTGAGGACAATACATAACACTGGCAGCAGAGAGCACAGCAGTGTGAGGACAATACATAACACTGGCTGCAGAGAGCACAGCAGTGTGAGGACAATACATAACACTGGCAGCAGAGAGCACAGCAGTGTGAGGACAATACATAACACTGGCTGCAGAGAGCACAGCAGTGTGAGGATACATAACACCGGCTGGAGTCTTTATGGTCACACCTGCTGATGGTTTCCATTAACCCTTACATTACAGCAGGAGGAGTCTCACCTGTTAGAGTTAAAACGTTCAGCTCAGACTTGATGTCGTAGAAGGAGATGAGGCCGTCGGCTCCGGGGGCCACCAGGACGTTGCTGTTCATGGGGTGGAAGCTGAGAGAGGTGACGGCTTGTCTGGTGCGGTGTCCAGGGAAGAGCGTCCTGCTGGGGGCGCCGCACTCCACATTCACTATCTGGGATGAATCCGCCAGTAAGATGCTGTTATATGACTGGCGCCCCCTGCTGCCCCCTCTCCCACAAACCCCTTTAAATGTGTACATTCACTGACAGCAAGCAGAAATGTGACATTTTGGGAAGCTTTTTAGAAACGTACTTGGATGGCGCCGTTCCCGAAGCCGGCGGCCAGCTGTTTTGCGCTCGGTGAGAACCGCAGGCTGTAGATGCTGTGCCAGTCCTTGGTCAGAGGGATCCGGTGTCTGACAGAGAGCTCTGCGCGGCGCCCGCACTCATCCTCATCCGAGCCCTCGTCTACGCTCTCCCCGGAGCTCTCCAGAGCCTTGGATCTAAGGAGCGCCTCCTCCAGCCGCCGCCGAGACATGGCGCCTCTGCTACACGAACAGGAAGGAACATGTTACCCCTCACCGGTCACACATCCGCCTGGAGGACCACAAGTCCCAGCACCACACAGGCTCTGCAGCCTGCAGCATATTCCCAAACTAACTCCACCCCTCAGCCAATCCAAAGAGAGTGCAATAACCTGTATGGAAGCTTCTGATTGGCTGGTGGGATGTGGGGAGCTAGAGCCCGTTATATTATCACCCCCAATAATATCCAGTGTGTGCAGGGGCCCTGCCTTACTACCCATACTGCACCCCCCGATGTCCCTGCACCCATTGATGTCCCTGCACCCCCTGATGTCCCGGTACCCCGTAATGATCCGTCTCTCCTTCCTCTGATCCCTCTCTCCTTCCTCTGATCCCTCTCTCCTTCCTCTGATCCCTCTCTCCTTCCTCCTGATCCCTCTCTCCTTCCTCTGATCCCTCTCTCCTTCCTCCTGATCCCTCTCTCCTTCCTCTTGATCCCTCTCTCCTTCCTCTTGATCCGTCTCTCCATCCTCTGATCCCTCTCTCCTTCCTCCTGATCCCTCTCTCCTTCCTCTGATCCCTCTCTCCTTCCTCCTGATCCCTCTCTCCTTCCTCTGATCCCTCTCTCCTTCCTCTTGATCCCTCTCTCCTTCCTCCTGATCCCTCTCTCCTTCCTCTGATCCCTCTCTCCTTCCTCCTGATCCCTCTCTCCTTCCTCTGATCCCTCTCTCCTTCCTCTGATCCCTCTCTCCTTCCTCCTGATCCCTCTCTCCTTCCTCTGATCCCTCTCTCCTTCCTCTGATCCCTCTCTCCTTCCTCCTGATCCCTCTCTCCTTCCTCTTGATCCCTCTCTCCTTCCTCCTGATCCCTCTCTCCTTCCTCTTGATCCGTCTCTCCTTCCTCTGATCCCTCTCTCCTTCCTCCTGATCCCTCTCTCCTTCCTCCTGATCCCTCTCTCCTTCCTCTGATCCCTCTCTCCTTCCTCTGATCCCTCTCTCCTTCCTCCTGATCCGTCTCTCCTTCCTCCTGATCCCTCTCTCCTTCCTCCTGATCCGTCTCTCCTTCCTCCTGATCCCTCTCTCCTTCCTCTGATCCCTCTCTCCTTCCTCTGACCCCTCTCTCCTTCCTCCTGATCCCTCTCTCCTTCCTCCTGATCCCTCTCTCCTTCCTCTGATCCCTCTCTCCTTCCTCCTGATCCCTCTCTCCTTCCTCCTGATCCCTCTCTCCTTCCTCTTGATCCGTCTCTCCTTCCTCTGATCCCTCTCTCCTTCCTCTGATCCCTCTCTCCTTCCTCTGATCCCTCTCTCCTTCCTCTTGATCCCTCTCTCCTTCCTCTTGATCCCTCTCTCCTTCCTCGTGATCTGTCTCTCCTTCCTCTGATCCCTCTCTCCTTCCTCTGATCCCTCTCTCCTTCCTCTGATCCCTCTCTCCTTCCTCTGATCCCTCTCTCCTTCCTCCTGATCCCTCTCTCCTTCCTCTTGATCCCTCTCTCCTTCCTCTTGATCCGTCTCTCCATCCTCTGATCCCTCTCTCCTTCCTCCTGATCCCTCTCTCCTTCCTCTGATCCCTCTCTCCTTCCTCTGATCCCTCTCTCCTTCCTCTTGATCCCTCTCTCCTTCCTCCTGATCCCTCTCTCCTTCCTCTGATCCCTCTCTCCTTCCTCCTGATCCCTCTCTCCTTCCTCTGATCCCTCTCTCCTTCCTCTGATCCCTCTCTCCTTCCTCCTGATCCCTCTCTCCTTCCTCTGATCCCTCTCTCCTTCCTCTGATCCCTCTCTCCTTCCTCCTGATCCCTCTCTCCTTCCTCTTGATCCCTCTCTCCTTCCTCCTGATCCCTCTCTCCTTCCTCTTGATCCGTCTCTCCTTCCTCTGATCCCTCTCTCCTTCCTCCTGATCCCTCACTCCTTCCTCCTGATCCCTCTCTCCTTCCTCTGATCCCTCTCTCCTTCCTCTGATCCCTCTCTCCTTCCTCCTGATCCGTCTCTCCTTCCTCCTGATCCCTCTCTCCTTCCTCCTGATCCGTCTCTCCTTCCTCCTGATCCCTCTCTCCTTCCTCTGATCCCTCTCTCCTTCCTCTGACCCCTCTCTCCTTCCTCCTGATCCCTCTCTCCTTCCTCCTGATCCCTCTCTCCTTCCTCTGATCCCTCTCTCCTTCCTCCTGATCCCTCTCTCCTTCCTCCTGATCCCTCTCTCCTTCCTCTGATCCGTCTCTCCTTCCTCTGATCCCTCTCTCCTTCCTCTGATCCTCTCTCCTTCCTCTGATCCCTCTCTCCTTCCTCTGATCCCTCTCTCCTTCCTCTGATCCCTCTCTCCTTCCTCTGATCCCTCTCTCCTTCCTCTGATCCCTCTCTCCTTCCTCTTGATCCGTCTCTCCTTCCTCTGATCCCTCCTCTCCTTCCTCTGATCCCTCTCTCCTTCCTCTTGATCCGTCTCTCCTTCCTCTGATCCCTCTCTCCTTCCTCCTGATCCCTCTCTCCTTCCTCTGATCCCTCTCTCCTTCCTCTGATCCCTCTCTCCTTCCTCTGATCCCTCTCTCCTTCCTCTGATCCCTCTCTCCTTCCTCCTGATCCCTCTCTCCTTCCTCTGATCCCTCTCTCCTTCCTCTTGATCCGTCTCTCCTTCCTCTGATCCCTCTCTCCTTCCTCCTGATCCCTCTCTCCTTCCTCTGATCCCTCTCTCCTTCCTCTGATCCCTCTCTCCTTCCTCTTGATCCCTCTCTCCTTCCTCTGATCCCTCTCTCCTTCCTCTGATCCCTCTCTCCTTCCTCCTGATCCCTCTCTCCTTCCTCCTGATCCCTCTCTCCTTCCTCTGATCCCTCTCTCCTTCCTCTTGAATCCCTCTCTCCTTCCTCTGATCCCTCTCTCCTTCCTCTGATCCCTCTCTCCTTCCTCTGATCCCTCTCTCCTTCCTCCTGATCCCTCTCTCCTTCCTCTGATCCCTCTCTCCTTCCTCTGATCCCTCTCTCCTTCTCCTCCTGATCCCTCTCTCCTTCCTCTGATCCCTCTCTCCTTCCTCTGATCCCTCTCTCCTTCCTCTTGATCCCTCTCTCCTTCCTCCTGATCCTCTCTCCTTCCTCTGATCCCTCTCTCCTTCCTCCTGATCCCTCTCTCCTTCCTCTGATCCCTCTCTCCTTCTCTGATCCCTCTCTCCTTCCTCTGATCCCTCTCTCCTTCCTCTGATCCCTCTCTCCTTCCTCTGATCCCTCTCTCCTTCCTCCTGATCCTCTCTCCTTCCTCTGATCCCTCTCTCCTTCCTCTTGATCCCTCTCTCCTTCCTCTGATCCCTCTCTCCTTCCTCTGATCCCTCTCTCCTTCCTCTGATCCCTCTCTCCTTCCTCTGATCCCTCTCTCCTTCCTCTGATCCCTCTCTCCTTCCTCTGATCCCTCTCTCCTTCCTCTGATCCCTCTCTCCTTCCTCCTGATCCCTCTCTCCTTCCTCTGATCCCTCTCTCCTTCCTCTGATCCCTCTCTCCTTCCTCTGATCCCTCTCTCCTTCCTCTGATCCCTCTCTCCTTCCTCTGATCCCTCTCTCCTTCCTCCTGTCCCCTCTCTCCTTCCTCTGATCCCTCTCTCCTTCCTCCTGATCCCTCTCTCCTTCCTCTGATCCCTCTCTCCTTCCTCTGATCCCTCTCTCCTTCCTCTGATCCCTCTCTCCTTCCTCCTGATCCCTCTCTCCTTCCTCTGATCCCTCTCTCCTTCCTCTGATCCCTCTCTCCTTCCTCCTGATCCCTCTCTCCTTCCTCCTGATCCCTCTCTCCTTCCTCTGATCCCTCTCTCCTTCCTCTGATCCCTCTCTCCTTCCTCCTGATCCCTCTCTCCTTCCTCTGATCCCTCTCTCCTTCCTCCTGATCCCTCTCTCCTTCCTCTGATCCCTCTCTCCTTCCTCTGATCCCTCTCTCCTTCCTCCTGATCCCTCTCCTTCCTCTGATCCCTCTCTCCTTCCTCTGATCCTCTCTCCTTCCTCCTGATCCCTCTCTCCTTCCTCTGATCCCTCTCTCCTTCCTCTGATCCCTCTCTCCTTCCTCCTGATCCCTCTCTCCTTCCTCTGATCCCTCTCTCCTTCCTCTGATCCCTCTCTCCTTCCTCTGATCCCTCTCTCCTTCCTCTGATCCCTCTCTCCTTCCTCTGATCCCTCTCTCCTTCCTCTGATCCCTCTCTCCTTCCTCTGATCCCTCTCTCCTTCCTCTGATCCCTCTCTCCTTCCTCCTGATCCCTCTCTCCTTCCTCTGATCCTCTCTCCTTCCTCCTGATCCCTCTCTCCTTCTCTGATCCCTCTCTCCTTCCTCTGATCCCTCTCTCCTTCCTCTGATCCCTCTCTCCTTCCTCTGATCCCTCTCTCCTTCCTCTGATCCTCTCTCCTTCCTCTGATCCCTCTCTCCTTCCTCTGATCCCTCTCTCCTTCCTCTGATCCTCTCTCCTTCCTCTGATCCCTCTCTCCTTCCTCTGATCCCTCTCTCCTTCCTCCTGATCCCTCTCTCCTTCCTCTGATCCCTCTCTCCTTCCTCTGATCCCTCTCTCCTTCCTCCTGATCCCTCTCTCCTTCCTCTGATCCCTCTCTCCTTCCTCTGATCCCTCTCTCCTTCCTCCTGATCCCTCTCTCCTTCCTCCTGATCCCTCCTCCTTCCTCTGATCCCTCTCTCCTTCCTCTGATCCCTCTCTCCTTCCTCTGATCCCTCTCTCCTTCCTCTGATCCCTCTCTCCTTCCTCTGATCCCTCTCTCCTTCCTCCTGATCCCTCTCTCCTTCCTCCTGATCCCTCTCTCCTTCCTCTGATCCCTCTCTCCTTCCTCTGATCCCTCTCTCCTTCCTCCTGATCCCTCTCTCCTTCCTCTGATCCCTCTCTCCTTCCTCTGATCCCTCTCTCCTTCCTCTGATCCCTCTCTCCTTCCTCTGATCCCTCTCTCCTTCCTCCTGATCCCTCTCTCCTTCCTCTGATCCCTCTCTCCTTCCTCTTGATCCCTCTCTCCTTCCTCCTGATCCCTCTCTCCTTCCTCTGATCCCTCTCTCCTTCCTCTGATCCCTCTCTCCTTCCTCTGATCCCTCTCTCCTTCCTCTGATCCCTCTCTCCTTCCTCTGATCCCTCTCTCCTTCCTCTGATCCCTCTCTCCTTCCTCCTGATCCCTCTCTCCTTCCTCTGATCCCTCTCTCCTTCCTCTGATCCCTCTCTCCTTCCTCTGATCCCTCTCTCCTTCCTCCTGATCCCTCTCTCCTTCCTCTGATCCCTCTCTCCTTCCTCTGATCCCTCTCTCCTTCCTCCTGATCCCTCTCTCCTTCCTCTGATCCCTCTCTCCTTCCTCTGATCCCTCTCTCCTTCCTCTGATCCCTCTCTCCTTCCTCCTGATCCCTCTCTCCTTCCTCTGATCCCTCTCTCCTTCCTCTGATCCCTCTCTCCTTCCTCCTGATCCCTCTCTCCTTCCTCTGATCCCTCTCTCCTTCCTCTGATCCTCTCTCCTTCCTCTGATCCCTCTCTCCTTCCTCCTGATCCCTCTCTCCTTCCTCTGATCCCTCTCTCCTTCCTCTGATCCCTCTCTCCTTCCTCTGATCCCTCTCTCCTTCCTCTGATCCCTCTCTCCTTCCTCTTGATCCCTCTCTCCTTCCTCTGATCCCTCTCTCCTTCTCTGATCCCTCTCTCCTTCCTCTGATCCCTCTCTCCTTCCTCCTGATCCCTCTCTCCTTCCTCTGATCCCTCTCTCCTTCCTCTGATCCCTCTCTCCTTCCTCTGATCCCTCTCTCCTTCCTCTGATCCCTCTCTCCTTCCTCTGATCCCTCTCTCCTTCCTCTGATCCCTCTCTCCTTCCTCTGATCCCTCTCTCCTTCCTCTGATCCCTCTCTCCTTCCTCTGATCCCTCTCTCCTTCCTCTGATCCCTCTCTCCTTTCCTCTGATCCTCTCTCCTTCCTCCTGATCCCTCTCTCCTTCCTCTGATCCCTCTCTCCTTCCTCTTGATCCTTCTCTCCTTCCTCTGATCCCTCTCTCCTTCCTCGATCCCTCTCTCCTTTATACCTCTGATCCCTCTCTCCTTCCTCTGATCCCTCTCTCCTTCCTCCTGATCCTCTCTCCTTCTCTTGATCCCTCTCTCCTTCCTCTTGTCCTCTCTCCTTCCTCTGATCCCTCTCTCTCCTCTCCTCTTCCCTCTCTCCTTCCTCTGATCCCTCTCTCCTTCCTCTGATCTCTCTCTCTCCCTTCCTCCTCTTCCCCCTTGATGCCCTCACGTCCGTTCCTTCTGGAGTCCTCGGGGCGGTCTCCTTTCCTCCTGATCCCTCTCTCCTTGTCCTCGATCCCTCT
>NW_027285112.1:0-164436 GCF_040894005.1 Engystomops pustulosus
GTCTAAATATCAGTAGTGGAGATTATACATATACATTTTATACAAACACATCAAAAAGTATTTTAGAATGGTTTGTATACAGTATAAAAAAATAAAGCCTTACTGAAGATTTCGTTTTCTTCTTTTCACGTGCTTCATCAATCTCATCAGAATCGCCATCACTATCAAGTGCCAGCAGTTCAGGGTCCAGTGGATCTAGTGGCGGCTCATACAATGCTGTATTTAATGGCAAGTATCGTAGTTCATTAGGAGAATACCTGCAAAGGAATTCGACAACAGTTCACAGGATAAAAAAAGAGCCAAGTTAGTAAACATTTTCTGCACAGACGAGGGCAATCTTGGCACACGGACAAAACTTGTTTCCTTCAGCAGTGCTCCAGGATTGGTAGAGAAAATCATGCACATCTGCAGACTTCCTATACTTCAAAATTTATGCTCAAAACCTATAACTCTGCCCTTCACCTTGCCAATATCCTCTCCAACAACCTCAAAAAGGTTCTTTGATACTGTTTACTCCTTACTAACACCAAAGGTGCAGGCATCCGTCAGAGACCGGGAGGCTGAAGATTTGGCCACCTACTTTCACCCCTTAACGCCGAAGCCACTTTTCACCTTCCTGACACGGCCCATTTCTTCAAATCTGCCCTGTGTCACTATAAGTGGTTATAACTTTGGAACGCTTTAACATATCCAAGTGATTTTGAAATAGTTTTCTCGTGACACATTGTACTTCATCTTAGTTGAAAAATTTTGGTGGTATGTTTTGCATTTATTTATGAGAATCAGATTTTTGGTGAAAATTTGGAAAAATTCTCAATTTTCAAAATTCACCGAATGTCTACTTTATGCCTCCGTGGTTTTTTATACATACTCTCATTTTTGTAGGATGTTATGGGGCTTTTGAACGTCAGGTGCAATTTTTCACATTTTCATAAAAAAAGCAAAATCCTGCTATTGAGGGACCTGCTCAGGTTTGAAGTCACTTTGAGAGGCATAAATAAAAGTAAAACCCCATAAATTACCCAGTTATAGAAACTACACCCCTCAACGTACGCAAAACGACTTTTATGAAGTTTGTTAACCGTTTAATTGGTTTACAGGGGTTAAAACAAAATCGGATGCCATTTTGAAATAAATTTTTTTTTTTTTACTAAATTAATGTGTTTTTCATAAAATGTACAAATTCTCAGTGGATAAAATACCAAAATGCTCCACAAAATTTGATACCCAATTTCACCCGTGTATAACAATACCCCATATGTGGTGGTAACCTGCTGTATGGGCACACGCCAGGGCATCGAAGGGAAGCTGCGCCATACAGAGCAGATTATGCATTGTCACTTTATAATGGCTATACAATCTTTATTTTTTTTTGCAATTTGGACATATAAGGGCTTATTTTTTGCGACATGAGATGCAATTTACAAATACTTCATTTTAGTGGGTCTGTAGCTTTTTGATGAGATTTTATTAGCTCTTTAAATGTATGGAGGAAAAGAAAATTGTCAATTTTGGGTTTCTTTTTTTGTATATTTTGGGGGTTGTACACTGTACACTAAAAATACTATGATATTTTTATTCTATAGATCACTACGATTACGGTGATTCCTCATTTATATAGTTTTTTTATATATTTTACAATTTTACAGGAAAAAAACGAATATAAAAGAAAATCTCATTTGTTTTTGCATCGCCATCTTTTCGGAGATATAACTAATATTTTTTGGTTGACAGAGCTAGTTTAGGGCTTATTTTTTAAGTGTTGAGGTGTCCTTTTCAGTGGTACCATTTTGGTGCACATAACTTTTTTTTTAATCACTTTTTGGAACATTTTTGTGAAGGGATTTTATGAAAATTTACATTTTTGGCGAGTTTTTCGCGTTTTGTTTTTACGGCGTTTACCGTATGGATCCAATAATGTTTCTGATTTATTGTACAGATTGTTACGGAATTCCAAATATGTGGGGTATTTTGGTGATTTTCAGGTTTTTTCACTTTATTAGATGTGTATAGGGAATGTTTGTGTTTAGGGGACTTTAACTTTATTTAATTAATTCTTTTTATTCCAAAGTGTCTTTAATTAGTGTTTTTTACTTTTATTCTTTACTTTAACAGGTTAGCTTGAACAAGCAATCCACTGATCGCTTGTTCAAGCTATTCTTCACCTAATACAGTGTAATACAGATGTATTACACTCTATTATGTGACACATGTGACATCACCTGCAGCTTCTGGCGCCAGCTCCGTTCAGGAGCCGGCACCAGAAGCTTGACGTACTATTACTGCATTTTGCGGGAACGCACCTCCCGCCATGCAGTAATAGTACGTCAAATGTCGGGAAGGGGTTAAAAATCAAATTGATAGCAATCGCCATGAAATAATTTCTTACCCCACTAATCCCTTTCCCTTCAGTATCTTACCCTGTTTTCTCTCTTGCTTTGAGTCAGAGTAAGAAGTGTCCAGGCTTCTTTTCCTCTACCTGCATCCCCTCACATCTCATACAGTCCCCCCTCACCATGTGAAGGACAGTATTGGCCCATTATGCTAGAGACATACATTATGGAGGAGGCAAATTGCGAACAGCTTTGTAAATCGGTATTAATATTGAAAACGGAATTTGCTGGGAAATTTGAGACAATGGCAGAAAGGAGAAGTGACCTTACAGCTTACTGTAGGTTTTCCATTAATGGCTTGTTATATTAATTTATTGGCACCATTCTAAAAATGAGTTAGAGGGGTATTCCCATTTTGGCAAATTAATGTTATAGTTTGAATGATAAAAAAAAAATATATACAATTTTCCAATTTACTTTCTGTATCAATTCCTCACAGATTTCTAGATCTCTAGTTGCTGTCCTTATATAGAAAACTTACATGTTTATTTCCAGTGAACAGAAATCTGACCATGGTCACACAGGTGTCTTCCACTTCTGGTGCAGAGTTCTCAGGCATGCACAGTGCACCTGTGAGTCCTCATCATCTACGATGTGCACATGCACATCTAAGCTCAAGGTATAGTCCTAGAGGACAAAACTACTCCCTCAGACTGACCATTTTTAGCTTCATCAGATCACTAAGCCCCCCCGATTTCCTGCCATGTAGAAGGCACCCCACAATCGCTGTACAAGGTGCCATAAAAGCCAAGATGCATTTAGTTATGAATGCGCACCGTAGTAGTAAACATGCATTATATTCATTAACATACTTCTTACTTGGACTCCCACATTAACGCATATCCCACTAATTGCCAATAGGCAGAGCGTATATATTGCAGCATATTAATTAATAAAATTAACCTGTTAGAAAAATCTCTAGGCAAAACAGCAACACTGATTTAGAGTGAACAAGTACCTCTTATAATACTCCTGAAATTGTCCTGGTATAAGGGAAACAGGGTAAGGGCTGACTTTAGTTATTTCCGAAGGTAGAATCTTGTACTTCCCTTGAGGAACTTGGATTACCTGGGACATCAAACAAGGTGGAAAAAAAAAAAAATGTGGAAAAAAGGCAAATATAGAACTTTACTAATCTTGAAATTCTGGATTTCAACAACAGCAGAGCCCACCTTCAATATAACCCATGACATCTTTATGCTTTCACTTATACTTATCCCCGATCTACCCAAGACATTTATGCCTGACATTGCAATTTTCTTTCTGTATTTTCTGTTATCTCCAATATGGCACCGCAAGCCATTTTTTGTATTTTGTTGTAAAGCTTGATAAAAATGTTATTAACACTTTTGGAAATAAGCATACCTTTCTTGCATTAAAAATTTGGGACAATTTAGCATGCAGCATAAACATTTTACTTTGCCTTGGTTTTTGCAGGAGGAGCTGTCCATTTTTATTTGCTATGTAACAAGGTACAGATCATCTTTTTGGCAGCCTTAACTCCTTCCCGACGCAGCCCTTTTTCATCTTTGCGCTTTCATTTTTCACTCCCCACCTTCAAAAAGTTTTTTTTATTTTTCCATGTACAGAGCTGTGTGATTGCTTGTTTTCTGCGAAACAAATTGCACTTCAATATGGTGGTATTTGATATTCCATGCCATGTAGTGGGAAACGGGGGGGGAAAAATTCCAAATGCAGTGAAATTGGTGGGGGGGGGGGGGAAAAACGCATTTGCGCCGTTTTCTAGTGGGCTTGGATTTTATGGATTTCACTGAAGTCCCAAATGACATGTCTACTTTATTCTTTGGGTCGGTACGTTTACGGGGATACCAAACTTGTATAGGTTTTATAATGTTTTCATACATTTACAAAAGTGAAAACCTTCTATTCAAAAAAAATATTTTGTTTTTGCAATCTTATAGCGAATTCCTTTTTCATACTTCAGTGTACGGAGCTGTTGGTGGTGTCATTTTTGTGGCGTTTTAAATGCTACCATTTTGAGGACTGTACTATATTTTGATCAGTTTTTATAGAATTTTTACTTTTCAAAATGGCAAAAAGTGCCACTTTCGATTTTAAGAGCTATTTTCCATTACGGGGTTAAGCGCAGTGAAAGGCTGTCACGGCGACCAATTGCCAACCCCCGACTGAAGGAACGGGGAGCAATGATCCTCGCCAAGATGTCGGTGCCACCATTTTTTTTAAGCTGCCGGCAGCTTTATCGGCGGATGTTACCTGTAAGCCTTTGCTGCAATTTGCAGCAAAGAATTAACGGTTATGGAGCACTCTCCATGCAAAGTACTATTACGTCACATGTCGGGAAGGAGTTAACACTGCATAATAAATACCCAATGCTATAGTTATGCAATTGCACTCTAAATGTACAGTTTGTATTCTTTTTATTGGGATTTTTTACTTGAACTGCATTTTTAAAGCAGTCATATTCTTTCTTAATTTCCAATATACACAGGCATTATCAAAGAGGTTCCTGTTATGACATTGCCAGCAACAGGAGGTAGTCTTCTGCTCCCTTCCCCGACTCCCGAGCAGGGAATACAACTGGATTCTTCTCCAAAAGCTAAACACCCATCATCCTGTTCCTGCCTCTAAATGATTGCATTTTATTTGAACTGGGAGCAAGGGATCAAATCTTTCTCCTTCCTGAATTGATGTACAAAGTAGTTTGCAGTTCTGCAATATTTATTGAAAAGTAAACATTTTAAATGGTTGTTAAACTTTACTTGCTTCTCCCATTTGTAGTTTTGACAGCTCCTCACATTTGTTTACAGAGCACCGGCTAATGTTAGCACACTGAGGAAAGAGAGTACCTGCAGCCCTTTGGGAAAGGAGTTATATAAATATTTAAATGGTCTCTAAATTTTCAATAAACATTGTTTTTATATATTATAAATTTTCTTGGAGTTGACTATTAACTGATTTTTTCTTTTATTTATCATCTCTGTGTCTAATTGTCCAGCCTCCTTCCCTTCTCATCTGCTTTTCACTGTGAAATACAGACAGAATTTCATCTTGCTAGACTTCTTACTGAAATGGAACCAGGATGGCAGGTTACATAGAATCTCTATGCAGGGGAGTGAAGAGAGACTCAGGCCAGGTACATCTTCTCCCAGCAGACTGCAGTTAGATACACAAATATACCTTTACTCCATCAAATTCTTATCACATTTTACATCATACTCAAAGCTGGCGCTTACATGTGTTTGTAAATCAAAGTAAGCTCTTCTCTCTTCCATCCTTTCACGATTTAAGTTACTGTTAAATTCTGCAGCTTTCTTGGCAGCTTTTTTGATGTACTCTGGGACTTTACTCGCTTCCACCTTTTGTGTGTTCTGTTGCTGCTGTTGCTGAAAAACAGCAAGATTTTTGTTACAGATCATTTCATTCTCCCAATGTAAAAGTAAAGAAGATAAATTTACAGTAAAACTGATTACTTTCCCAGTTTCATCCTGATCACATACTTCATTCTGAATATCTTCAGTAGTTATCTGTTATGGAAAAATATTGGTGTAAAAACAAGTTTGTGCTGTGGTTGGTAAATAAGCCACCCAAATAGTCTTTCCCAATCCCTCCAACAAAATAAGAATTAAGGGATTTTAAATAAACCATACAATTAAATACAAATCCCCAGGGGACACAGTTTCACATAATCTAGAAGTCCCACAAATGTATCATCCATTCACAGAATGGTGGATAAGTAATAAATTGCTGGGGAAGAGACAGTAATCACAGTAGGGGCACAGTAGTATGTACACTTCATTCACTGCTGTGAGACCAATAGACCAGGGGAACTCTGTGTTAATCACTAGTATAGCTTGGTTTTTATCTCAAATTAAGGCTATATTCACACTGCCGTTGACCGCCCGTACCGTACCGTAGCGGGCAACAGCAGTGTACGTGGAGAAGAGGAGGAGGTGAGCGCAGCTCACCCCCGCCCCTCTCCATAGCAACCTATGGCGTACGGCGCCATATTACGGGAAAAGATAGGACAGGTCCTATCTTTTTCCCGGGTACGGAACGGTACCGTACCGCTCCCGTAGGGTGCCGTGCGCCCATTGCTGCCTATGGGGGACGTATATCGGCCGTATATACGTCCCCCATACGTTAGTGTGAATGTAGCCTAAGAGTCTCAAGTATGCATTTCAGGCTATGTCAGAACTCCGGCATGAGGAACCTCTAGGAACGGAGCCCCTTTATATGGGGATTCAAATCCCTGGCTTACAACCACAGGGAACCTGTCAGGCACTTTATAATTCACAGAAGCCGCTGACAATTCAATATTATGTAGAGCAACTCAGTACAGAAAATGAGGTAGAGCCTTTAGTTTTTGGGGCTAGAGGTGACTGACAGTTTCCCTTTAAAAATGTTTCCGTGTTAATATATATTTTTTTTTAATTATTATTAATGGGCCTAAGGAAAATAATAGCCTTTACTTAGTATAACGGCGTGCACCCAAAGGGAGCACACTTGCATAGCAACATCACTACTATACTCCTCTGTACTAATATATATATATATATACACACACATAGATGGCAGAACTGGCGCCCTTCACAAGACCCACAGCTGCCATGTCACTGACACCATTCATACGCATTGTGCGGGGGCAACAATGGAGTTATTTGCCTTTAATTTCTTATGCACAAAACCTTCAGGCTTAGGCTGCATTCACACGAATGTTTGGGGGGTGTATATACGGCCGACATATACGGTGTAAATATGTCCCCCATACACATCTATGGGCTCACGGCCCTGTAGGGGAGCGGTACGGTGCGGCACTGTACCGCTCTGTAGCCCGTAGAAAGATAGGACATGTCCTATCTTTCTATGTAATACGGCGCCGTGCGCTGTATATTCCAATGGAGAGGGGTGGGGGTGAGCTGCGCTTATCCCCTGCTCCTTCTCTGCAGCGCCGATGTATGTCCACCGTACTACGGTACGGCGGGCATACATGGTGTGCATCTAGCCTCAGTGTAATTTGACCAACCTAGCCAACAAATTGGCCATGTTTCATAGCACCATCTTCTAGCTGATGTGGACACTATGGACCCTGGCATCAAAGGGATTAAATGACTAGGATTTAAGTTCTATTTAGGTTAATATTGCTTCACAAAAAACAAGGAGCAATGCAGCCTAATATGTAATAGTAAAATATACTCGTATAAAATGGAATTCTAGTCAACCAACTGATATTGTGAAATAAAAAAAATAAAATGTATATTATATATATGGCGTTTCCTAACAACAACTTCCACAAATGAGCAAATATAAAACCTATGAGACGGTCAAATATTTTCAGCCATTTCTTAGTTTTCCGTTTTGCAGGTCCCCTCTCTACTACTCTATGTGCAGGTGAATGAAGCTTTATGTTGTCGCAGAGGTAATGAGCAGGTCATTTAGAGTAGTACAGAAAGTATGTGTCTGACGTATGTAAGACTTGGAAGGGGGGGGGGGGGTAAATAATTTCTATTTGGCACCAACAACACTGGCCCTGTTCACTTCAAATCTTACTGTTCTCCTACAGTGAGATAAGTGGAGAAATAAGCATTTGTCTCATACTGTACAACATTTGTGCACAACCATTGTGCTTGTACTATGGATAAATGCAGTTGATTTTTATTTTAAAAATTCTGGAATTAGGAAACTTCTGCAGTGTACACATTATTGGAATCTGTACTTCAATAGCAAAACGGCTTGTTTTAAGGGCCTGGAAGAATCAAAGTTATTTTGTCATATTTTTTTGCATTAGTTAGCATGGACAGCCTATGACCATGGATAGTCATTGAATCAGACTGTGCACTGGCCGGAAAATGGGACATGGAGATATATGATGCAAGAAGGAACTCCTTTCATCATATATAAATATAATGCAGAGTCTAGTCCTCTGGACGGTCTATAAAATCTGACCAGCATACGATCAGTGATTGACGGAAGGACCAGGGCCACGTGCCCTGGGCCCAATTGTGGGACAAAACAAGGATTGGTTAAACACACCAAACAGGTGCAAAATTATACCATACGCTTATGTAGTCTCCATAACTGATGTGAACTGGCCTTAAATGATGTAGTAAGTACAGACATCTGTTTCTCCATGTCTGTCTACTGCCTCTTTTACTAAAGTAGGCAGCTCCTAGTGCTTGATCAAACGCCGCAGTGTTATAGTGATAGCGTTACCGGAAACCTCTGCGGCGGGGTACAGTGTAATCATCGGACAGCTTGCAAAGCTGTCCGATGTATTCATGAGGGGGCGGTCCAAGGCGCTGCCTCTTCCCCGGACCGCCCCGCTAGCTCCATAGGCCGGCAGTGACTGCCGCGCGCTAGGCGGCATTCACCGCCCCTAGCCACGCCCCAACCCTGCCCCCTCATGAATACGTCGGACAGCTTTGCGAGCTGTCCGACAATTACATCCTACCCCGCCGCAGTGTTTCATACCGTTACCGGAGGTTTCCGGTAACGCTATCACTCTAACACTGGGGCGTTTGATTGAGCACTCGGAGCTGCTTACTTTAGTGCTGATAAATTGGGTGACAGGTCCTCTTTAATATACTAGTTAAAAATAAATGCAGTCTCCAAGTTAAACTAAAGCACTTATTGGAAATTGTTACTTACATGAAATGTTAGTTTTCTAGAAGTGTGTAACTTACCGAGTATTCCTTGTAATGATCTGTGATGCGCTGGCGCTCTTTTTCCTGAAGAATAACAGAGTACTCCGCATGCTTGGTAGGATATTCTTTAATCATTAGGTCAATTACTTCATCACTTCTTAAAGCAGTCAGACCTTCAAAAATGGCAAGGAGAGAGGAGTCCGATATTCTAATAGCAACAGTCATTGATTTAAAAAAACAAAACAAAACCTGGAGCTGTTCGAGTTTGTATCCCCAATCATACCCAATATAACTGGTATATAAATGTTGTCCCTTCAGAAACCACAAACTGCAGGGCTGCCATCTAGTAATGTGCCTGACATAGGCTAAGCAATACTTGTTATAATTGTATAGCGCTGCTAAGACTTGCTTGATTTTATGGTTCAATAAAAAGACTTGGTTGATTTTAAACCTTTACTATAAAAAGGAGTTGATATACGGAGTTGAGCACTGACATTTACTTTGAATTTGCTAAAGAGCCCAAGCCTGCCCCTACACTTCAATTTGTTTATTCCATTCCATTATCTACTGGCCAATCATGGCACCGGGTTATAGGATTGCACTTGAACCAGCATGACAGCATACAGGCAGGACCCCTATGGAATTGTGTAAAGAGCAGAGGGGATGGCAAAATGAGGATTCAAAATACCTGCAATTAGCACTTGTACCACTCATTAGCTGAAGCAACTCACATGTTGCCACAAAAGGGGCTGGATCCAGTACCAAAAACAGAAGTACCAGATCAATGTGGAAAGTATGAACTGGAGCAAGTTATGCTTTCTATTTACCCCCCACCTCTGCCCTAGCCCCACATTCGTTTTCCAGGAAGTTAAGCTAGAAACATGACGACACGGTAACTAGCACTTCCACCATCACACCAGAAGAACTGTCCCCCTGCATTGGCCAAATACACATCTTCCGTGTTAAGCAGCTTTCATTTAAAACATTATTTCACATGCAAAATGTTAATTTACTAGGTAAAATAATTTAATGCTGAATATCTACAGTGCCAAAAAATAGTGATGATTGAAATACTAAAATTATGGTTCAGTAGCCCTGCCCGGAGCTCAGAGACTCTCACTGATTCACTTCCTGTCAGGAGATCCTGAGCAGAGAGAAACTACAAACTACAAGGAGATAAGTGATCTGAGGGAAAGGGGAGACAGGCACATGCCTGTGAGAACACAGATGTAGCAGTGCTGATAGTGTGTAATAGGCATCTCATGGATCTAATCTCTCTCTTTCTATGTGTTAGTGTGTTAGTGCAATGTCAGAAGCCAGATTAAAGTGTATATACACTCACCGGCCATTTTATTAGGTACACCATGCTAGTAACGGGTTGGACCCCCCTTTTGCCTTCAGAACTGCCTCAATTCTTTGTGGCATAGATTCAACAAGGTGCTGGAAGCATTCCTCAGAGATTTTGGTCCATATTGACATGATGGCATCACACAGTTGCCGCAGATTTGTCAGCTGCACATCCATGATGCGAGTCTCCTGTTCAACCACATCCCAAAGATGCTCTATTGGATTGAGACCTGGTGACTGTGGAGGCCATTTCAGTACAGTGAACTCATTGTCATGTTCAAGAAACCAGTCTGAGATGATTCCAGCTTTATGACATGGCGCATTATCCTGCTGAAAGTAGCCATGAGATGTTGGGTACATTGTGGTCATAAAGGGATGGACATGGTCAGCAACAATACTCAGGTAGGCTGTGGCGTTGCAACGATGCTCAATTGGTACCAAGGGGCCCAAAGAGTGCCAAGAAAATATTCCCCACACCATGACACCACCACAACCAGCCTGAACTGTTGATACAAGGCAGGATGGATCCATGCTTTCATGTTGTTGACGCCAAATTCTGACCCTACCATCCGAATGTCGCAGCAGAAATCGAGACTCATCAGAACAGGCAACGTTTTTCCAATCTTCTACTGTCCAATTTCGATGAGCTTGTGCAAATTGTAGCCTCAGTTTCCTGTTCTTAGCTGAAAGGAGTGGCACCCGGTGTGGTCTTCTGCTGCTGTAGCCCATCTGCCTCAAAGTTCGACGTACTTTGCATTCAGAGATGCTCTTCTGCCTACCTTGGTTGTAACGGGTGGCGATTTGAGTCACTGTTGCCTTTCTATCAGCTCAAACCAGTCTGCCCATTCTCCTCTGACCTCTGGCATCAACAAGGCATTTCCGCCCACAGAACTGCCGCGCACTGGATGGTTTTTCTTTTTCGGACCATTCTCTGTAAACCCTAGAGATGGTTGTGCGTGAAAATCCCATTACATCAGCAGTTTCTGAAATACTCAGACCAGCCCTTCTGGCACCAACAACCATGCCACGTTCAAAGGCACTCAAATGACCTTTCTTCCCCATACTGATGCTCGGTTTGAACTGCAGGAGATTGTCTTGACCATGTCTACATGCCTAAATGCACTGAGTTGCCGCCATGTGATTGGCTGATTAGAAATTAAGTGTTAACGAGCAGTTGGACAGGTGTACCTAATAAAGTGGCCGGTGAGTGTACATCTTGTACCCTGATAATGTAACCACATTGTCATCCCACAGAACTAGAGGGGTCATCAATTGTCTGCTTAAAGAGGCCCCGTTCACAGTAATAGGAGCTAAAACAGCACTAAAACTAGTAAAGCGATTAAAATTGTCAAGTAAGAGGTTAAAATGATCTAATTGTGTTAACATCACTAGGGGATTGAAATGAGAGAATTTTCTTTTGTGGGAAAACCACTTTAATGGCTTTTACTGTAAAGTCCATGTGACATATCCCCACCATTGTTTAGGTCAGTGCAATCACTGAAAGTCACCATATTTCGACACCAGTAACTTTGTTATACTTCCGTACCCAGAAATGTTTATGGTACGTTTAAGGGATGGGCAGACTATTTCATTGATGCCACTTTGAGAACTGAAAAACTGAATGTTCACTTTTATACATATTGAACATTTTTGTTTGTTACAGCATTCACTATATGGGAAGAATGTTATAATTTGATAGAACAGAGTTATCCATCTCTATTTGATTTGTTCATTTATATATGCATTATAGGGAATTTTTTATTTAACTATTGTTCAGACCACCTAGTGTTTTGCATTTTACAGATATGATGCAAGGACTCTATGTTGACCACCTGACCTGCAGTATTAGCAATCTAACTGTTACAGAGGTGCCTGGATCTAAGAGTAAGTACCCCTGGTTTATCCATGCTTGATTTTGATGGTAGATTTCCTTTATAGAATATCTGTCATTTCAGATAAATTTTTGAGTGTGTGTGCACGGAGGTTGGGAATGCTGTAAACATTTTTCCAATAATCTTAAATAAGAAATTCTGCTTAGACTGTAAAGAAACAGAATGCAATGTGCCACCTACTAATGGCTGTACTTCTCCAACGTCAAGGGCTGCCAGGTTGAAGTCTGACTCGCTCTTCTCTGGCTGTAGTATTCCATGAGCATTATTTTCAAGCTAAGTGAAGGGGTTAATAGCTCAGTACACAAACACAGGGAGATGAGATGGAACTTATTGTTAGCCTCACAGACGCACGCAGAATTTCTTAATAAAATATATTACATAAATGTTCACCCCACGCACAATATTAAAAATTATCTTTCACGACTGTTACACTTTAAGCTGTCAAAAAAAAAAAAAAAAAAAACCACACCATTAAGAAAACGAAGAAAAACTTAAGCAATTACCAAGTGTACACTGAGTTTCTGTAATGACATTTAGCTCTCTCAGGTAAAGTTTCTCCTTGTGTGAAAGATCTCTTCGCTCTAAATCTTTAAAGTAAAAAAAAAAAAAAAAACACAATTACAAATTGCATTTATGTCCATATATTAATTGCAAGTAAAGCGAATCAGGCAAGAAGTAAAGATGTAAAGTTGAGGTTTCTGTAACCTTTATTTAACCCCTTCCCGCTGCAACCCTTTTTCATTTTTGCGGTTTCATTTTTCACTCCCCACCTTCAAAAAGCTATAACTTTTTTATTTTTCTATTTACCATTTCTATTTTATTCCGAAAGCAGTGAAAAACCATTATTATATTTTGACATGAAGTCACAGGGAGCGACAATCCTCGCCTAGATGGTGGTGCCCATGCGCCACCATTTTTTTAAGCCGGCGGCGTTTAGTGGGGAAGAACATGTGAACGAGCTTTATTTCTCCCTGGATAAACCTTTCAACCAGCTGAAAAAAAAGTCTGGATAAAGAATTCTGCAAACCTAACATGTGTTCCCTGCAACCCTTATAATGTCAGGAACAGGTACAAAAAAATTCTGTGGGGAACACAACCCTTTTACATTCACCCCATTCTTTCCAGATTACTGCTCTTCTATAAAAGATAATAGAACAGCCAGGTCTTACAATGTAGCGCATCAAATAGAGTGAATAAAAGCTTTTTGTATATGAAATGACAAAAACTTCATTACCTGGATATTTACGCTTGAAAGAGGTGACACCAAGATATTCACTGACTTGTTCTTGTAACATATAGTACTCTCCCGTTTCATCTGACGGCCACTTGTATTCAACTAGATTTTCTGCAGGGAAGTAGCTAGAGCTAATAAAATATAGTTGAGTTAATATTCATAATATCAGAGAAAGTTAATAGCTCTATAGATCGAGAGAGTTATATATCATGTATAACAAGTATTACTACCCACCTATTACTGCATATTTTTCAAAACCAGCACGTGTTACTTTACACGGTAATAACAGTAGAACACTAACTTACCCAGCTGTTTTTAAGTTTGTTTTTTCCATGACATTGTATAGTGTCCTTTTAAAATTTTAGAATCAATTATTTTAGGAACCATTTTATTTCTATTGCGGTTTTGGTAGGTCTGTTAATAGAAACCAACAACATATCACCCCATTCTATTAACTTCACCCCTCAATCTTTCCTGTAATGAGATGGCATTTTCATTGCTAGCATTTTGGGGACTGTGCAACCTTTTAATCTCTTGCAATTAAATTTTGGTGTGTTGTGAAACGGCAAAAAAGTGGCAATTCGGACATTTTCCGTACGAGCTTTACCGAAATTAGTATACGTTTTTTTATTTGTATAGATGGAAATTTTGGGATGCACCGATACCCAATAGTTTGTGTTTTTGTTTACATTTTCCACATTTTTTAAAATGATTTATTGTTTTATAGGTGTTAGGGGCTTTTGGGACATTTTAGTGAGTTTTATTTAAAAATGTTCACAACACTAGCATATGAACTAGGGATCATGTGATCACTAGTTCATACTAATGCACTGCAATAACCATGCATTGCAGTGCATTAGAAGTGTCAGCCTATGCACTTGCACAGGCTGACAGGCAGACTGCTCGGTCCAGCCAGGGGCCAGATCAAGCAGGCTCTGCTTCAGACAGACCCAGGAACCTTCATTAGGTCCCCAGCTGTCCGGCAGAGGAGACAGCACCCTGCAATGGCATTGCGGGGTGCAGGCAGAATGAGGGAATGGAGTCCCCTCTCTCAGCAGGTATGTAGACTTGACTGTGGGATCTAAGGGGTTAAACAGGCCAGATGGGATGTCATCTCCATCGGATTGTTAGAGCAGGGGGTCACTGTTCTTCCCTACCCGGGGGGACCCATGCAGAACTTGGGTTAGGCAGACGGAAAAACCGGTTGGCCTAGCCCAAGGCCCCTTAGTGAACGACAGAGAAATCCGTATGGGTGGTCCCTAAGGGGTTAAAAAAAACCACATGACTTGTCTGTGCTGCTCAGTCCTCAGCTTTCAGCCCCCCCCCCCTTAATGCTCCTGTACAGCTCCTCCCTGTTCCTTCACTCACATATAAACAGAGCTTATGGCATGGTGAGCTGATATCAATGGGGCAGGGAGGGGCTGAGAACAGCACAGACATGTCACGTCTTTATTAAATGCATCCAAAACAAAGCAAACCCTGGGACTGAGCAGAATATTTTGTCAGGAAGCCAGGTAAGTTAAAACACACTGTTACATTGTAATAAAAATGCTGAGAGAAGGCACAAAGACATATTTGCAATTTAGGTGTAATGGGTTTTTGCAACCGGAGTTTAGTGAAAATGAGGTTCTTGGTGACAGGTCATCTGCAGAAATTGACACCTCATCTGCCGCCGTTATCAAGCTTTTTAAGCAACTATGATAAATCTGACGTGCCAGAGACATCTAAAGATCCTGCCTAATGATAAATCCTGCCTGATGATAAATCTGTCCAAAAAGGTGATGCGAATTCTGGCAAGTACAACCGTGACCAATAACACATTAGTATCATTAATAATTAAACTCTAAGATCCAAAACACAATTGATACTTGTGTCTAAGATCATAAAGCTCATTCCCAAAAATATTATGTTTTAGTGGTGTACAACACAACAAATAAATTTACCCAAAATCTTGGTTAGAATTTTCACAACTTGGGGTGCTTTCTCCAGATGCTGTGCGCCTTCGTTTGGGAGCTTGACTTCCATCATTGGAGGTTTCCTCCAGATCTCTTCCATCATTTGAATTTTCTTCCTGAAAAACAGCATCCAAAACATCAAACGAAGATACAATGGAAAAGCTGGTTTATGTGCTACCACCCGCCTTGCAGTGAAAAGGTCAAAGATGAGGAGAAATTATAGGTGTGGGGGAGCTAGTGCAAAAAGGAAATAATGTCACCTTTTCTGTAGCCTCCCTTCTTATAAACACAGGAGCCACAAACAAGGAGCACAAGGGGGCTTCATAAAAGGGGCTACAGAAAAGGAAGGGGTTATGGAAAAAGAGGTTGTGGAAATGGTTGTAGTAAATATTTTGTATTATTAGTGCAGGAGTGAAGTTTTGTACTGTTCTGTGGTTGTTGGTGCATCTAGGGTGCTGGTTACTGATGTGGCCCCTTCTAGTTGAGAAGTATGACAATTATATGTCTGTGGAGTCTGAATCAGTCCATTTTATCAAAACACCAACTCCACCAAAATGCGCACTGACTGACTCCACAGCTTCCTTCCATAAAATAAGTACAGTGCTGCAGATTGTGATATATAAAGATGCATTATTGTATAAATCCACACAAACATTTAGGACAACCCCTTTAAATCCCTGTTGGGCTATTGGGTACAAAGCTGGAGGCCAGATAAATGATAATCCCCCATGTACAGATTGACAGCAGGGGGCTGATCCCTGAGGCACCAGCAGTTACCCAGACCTCCCCAGAGCATATACACATGGGGCGTCTGGAGGGATCCTTCCCCAGCAGATTCTCATGTACTAAACATATCCCCCTTGTAGCCTTGAAACTTCCATTGATAAGTGATTTCTCTGTGAACCAGAACACTAACACCACATCATCACCTATGATATACAGAATGGTGAGCACTGGTCAGGTAAACCGAAGAGTGTGTACAGCACACCATGCAATGTACAAGGACGATGCTCTGAGGAGACCCGGGACGGGTATGGAGCGTACACGATCTCACCTTCAGGGACGGCGCAGCCGGAGTGGCCGGATCACTGTCGCACAGAGGCCTCGCCGGTGACATGACGGCGGCCATGATGATCCATCCAGCGTAAGAAACAACAACACGGCCTGCGGTACTAGCTACAGCCACACCCCCTGTTATCTCCGCCCCCAAAGTGATAATGCTTCTTGTGCATGGTGGCCCACGTGACTGGCACACATCCGGTGTTCGTTCTGCGTAATGACGTCAAAGATAGGGAGGGTCCTACGCGCTAGTATCAAGGTTGAATCTAGCATGGAGGCGCGGCATTTCAGACCATTCTGCAGTGAGGAGACTCTACCAGGAGTACTTCCACTCTAGTCAGTTTTATGGTGAGGAGACTAGAGTGGAAGTGGCAGGACCTAGTGATGGGAATTCCGGCTCAGCTCACTAAGAAGAGCCGGCTCTTCTGGCTCCTGAACAGCTCCCTATTACATGTATAATAGGGAGCCGCAGTCAGTCACCCCACATCACACCACTTTTAACCCGATTTTATCGGGTTTTTTTCTTTAAAGAAAAAAATCTTATTTATACTTAAGTATAGTTGAAATAACATATTCACAATCTCCCAAAATAGGTTTTTATTTTTTCATTGCATATTTTTTACCTCATTTAACGGAATGATTAGTATAACTTGTATGGTTTTTCTAAGGCTGATGCGCCTGAAAGTAAGAAAACTTTGCAATTTTATATTTTTTTAGTGGACAATTTTTTATTCTGTTTTGCCAGTTACACCACACATGATAAAAAAATGAGAGAATCCTGCATGGCCCGGCAGTGTATAACACAAATATATAAAGCACCTTTCTGAATACAGTGTTGGAAATGAAGGGGTGCTCAGCTGGCAGTGGTGTGGCCGGTGCTGGACATTCCTGTCCCCTGCTTGTGCACTCACTATAGCCTGCAAGTACAGTATTTTTTGGACTAGAAGGCACATCGGAGTATAAGGCGCACCATCAATAAATGCCTGCTAAAATGTCTCAATATTCAGAAAACAATGTCATATAACCAAGCATCTGATCACGATATCACAGCAACCTCCATTGAGGATGGGAAGGAGTAGAAGTCCAAGGAGGCATAATGTAATTTCATGTGAACAGATACATGCATAGGCTACAGATTGCAAATGTTAGGAGACAAAAAGACCTTAGATAATGTCACCCTGGTCACGATCCCTCGGTAGGTGAGAGAATACCAAAGGGCTGGCAGACCTTACATACTGTGGTATTAAATGAGCTCTGGAGAGATTTACAGTTTTCTATTATACACACAGTCTTTTTGCTTGGCCAGAATGCAAAACTCCAGCAACCCAATTCTGTCATGAACTCTTGGATTAGGTCTACTAATTCAGACACTGGAAGATCGTACGTGGGGGAGAGAGCAAATCCAATCTATACCTTTTTCGTTATGACCCCAGTACTGATGAGGAAATCCAAGCCTCTGTTCAGGGTTTAACCAAGTTATTCCACACACTGTGCCTGGCTGCCAAGTGTTGCTTATTGCAAAATTGCCTACAGCCCTAGGTTCTGACAGTAATAGACCAGGTCCAAAAACTTTTTCATTAAGAAAAACAATTCACTAAGATCTTGCGCCTGATATCAGCTGTTAAATACCTGTCCAAGCCGTGTGAATTCCCAAAAACAGTGCAAAGTCCGATGAAAGTGCGCTCTGTGACCCTTAGTAGACCCTCACCCAGTGTTATCTGCTGAAAAGGTACCTTAGTGAGCTTTGTTCTCACACAATGTACTCTGCTAAAGTTCTATTTATTAGAAAAGGGAATCTGCCATGGATTCTTTGGAATTATAGGACCTGTTCATATTGCACCATATCCTTGTCTCTCTGAGATGCAGGGGCGGACTGGCCATTAGACCCACCGGCAGGGGCGCACTGGCCATTAGACCGACCGGGAGAAATCCCGGTGGGCTGACTCGTTTGGGGCCGGTCTGACACTAGTGGGGCCGGTGAAGTAAAATAAAAACCCTGAACTCACAGTGGCCACGCTGAAGACCGTAGGAACTGGAGGCCGGGCGCAGCGCTGCAGGGACTTCCCCCTGCTGTGCTTCTGTTCTCTGATGTCAGTGTCATCACGTGACCCACATCATGACTTCCCCCGAGCAGGCCGGCATCTCTTCCAGCTAGATTTGAAGGCCCCGAGCACTGCTGTGAGCTGAAACTAGATACAGTCAGCTCACAGAGACCACACAGGCACCCCCGCAATCGCCCCCCCACCCCTCTTCCCTGGATCACAAGAAGAAGCCTTCTCTAAGTGCAGGATGAGGACCAGCTTTGACAATGAGAAAAGAACTTACAGGGTAAGTGGCTCTATACATGGGACTGTGTGGCTGGTGGGTATGTTACATGGGACTGTGTGGCTGGTGGGTATGTTACATGGGACTGTGTGGCTGGTGGGTATGTTACATGGGACTGTGTGGCTGTGGTGGATGTTACATGGGACTTCGTGGCTGGTGCAGGCTGAAGTACACTCACCGGCCACTTTATTAAGTACACCTGTCCAACTGCTCGTTAACACTTAATTTCTAATCAGCCAATCACATGGCGGCAACTCAGTGCATTTACGCATGTAGACATGGTCAAGACAATCTCCTGCAGTTCAAACTGAGCATCAGTATGGGGAAGAAAGGTGATTTGAGTGCCTTTGAACGTGGCATGGTTGTTGGTGCCAGAAGGGCTGGTCTGAGTATTTCAGAAACTGCTGATCTACTTGGATTTTCACGCACAACCATCTCTAGGGTTTACGGAGAATGGTCCGAAAAAGAAAAACCATCCAGTGAGCGGCAGTTCTGTGGCAGGAAATGCTTTGTTGATGTTAAAGATATTACACTGGACTCTGACGCCAATTTACATATTGTCAGACATTTTAAAGACTCAGCATTCATTTCACATAACTTTGTGTAATAAAAACTAAAGTTTGGGTGTGCCCCTCACCACACAAAGACTTAGCGCTCGCTAGCACCACCTAGTGGAAGGTATCCAGGTGAACATCTGGACATTTGGTTTATGTGAAGACAGCCAATGGTTCTACATTCCTTTGTGTGCTTACATCCAGTAGTGTTACATTTCCTGGGTGAGAACACCAAATTATAGTTGCTGCTTTCCTACTTACACGCCTGTAATGTAATCTTCAGTAAGGACAGGTCTTGTCTTTCCTGGTTTTACTCCATTCCAGCGCTGGACACAGACTCATTTAATTTGAAAGTCACCTTACAATGATTAGGGGTTTGAGCCCCAGATAAAAATCTATAAGAATTGGCGTCTCCTGGGTGGCCATACTTTTATGGACATTTAACCATCGAGGTGACCTCCGCAAGAGTCCAGGCGGCCAGTGACCAGAACTGACAATGAGCGCTCGTCAGGTCAAGTCAAGTCTATTTTTGTCTACCTTGACTGTAGTTCTGTTTCACTGGCTGAAAGGGACTGGGTAAGGTCATCTCCTTGTGTGATAATATGTACTTTGCCTTACATGTCCATATTTAATAGTATGTTCACTTTAATTTCGGCAAAGGATCTGACAGATGATTGACAGAGACTGGACGTGACTATGTATGTTGTAGAAAAAGGTCTGCAGTGCCCTCTTGTGAATTGTTGATGTAGTTCAGAAAGTTTGTGATGGTGTTGAGATTTTTGTTCATGTAAGCGCGGATAGAATCTGGAAGTTTGCAGAGACAAATTCTGGCCAAATTTACGTATACCTTTCCTTCGGGATTGGGATCGGCCCCGTGATGCGGCAAGGACAGTAGAGACAAGAGGGACACTGACGGGAATTTTACAGTTGAGCGTTCTCCTTGATTTCTGAAATATTGTGTGAAGGTCTCTAATTTGTACTTACTGATAGTTAGCGGGGTAGTCTGGAGCTGTATGTACGGAGGATATCTATAGCCCTTGAACAAAATCAGGTATTCCACAGATTCCACAAAATGGGTAGTGAGCAAAGTAAGACTGTAGCTGAACACTGCAGACCTAAAAAGGCGACTGACATAGTGTCACACGGGAAAGGTAAAGAGTGGGTAAAAGGAAGTTATGAGGTATTGAAGTTTTTGGGTATATTAGATGATCCCCTGAGTGTGCAAAGGTGGGAGACAGCACTTGATGAAAATGGTGGCTGGCTCAAAGACAAAAAGTGGCACACCCAGGCAAGAAGGTTGTTTTGATGTAAGTAGAGAGTTAATGACAAAGGAAAGTGGATGGGGTTGATTACTGGAGACTTAGACCAGTGACTACGGACGGACCAGGACAGAGGCACAGGAATCCTAGAGAGTGCTCATTAAAAAAAAAAAGAAAAGAAAAATCTTTTGGAATGCAGACCAGCACCCTCTTAGACTCCACCCCCGTATCTGGGGGTTAGAGAAGATGACACGCCCTACCATTTTTCAGTGGCAGCCATCTTAAGACAGTATATTTCTTTCAAGTCCCTGAAAGTTAATTGCCTATGATTCTACACTGTTGGCAGCCATAATGGCTGGTTGTAGGATAGCAGCTGAGTCACCCTTGTGGCGTCCTGGCGGATGTTTGAGATAAAATGCCGGCAGGTGAATATTTTCACCAATTTCAAACATTTGCTAAGGGTCTTGAGTGTGCAATGCTGTTTGTTTATTTTAAAACTTATTTGATCTTGACAATTGCAGAAAAATTACTAGAAAAAGTGTTGCAATGTCTCTGGTACCTGCTTTCTGGAGTTGAAAGAGTTAATCAGGGTGAGATCTGTGGGCAGCTGTGTAGCTGGGCTTTGCTTTGCCTTATCTGTGTCTGTGAGAAGTGGCCTTGAAGTACACAGAAAGCATCTGTGTTGAGTGGGGGAGACAGAGCTGACAGCCTAAAAGACGTCAAGGAATTTGCTTGTGATAAGAATACAAAAAGACATTATGATGTGACGTCCTCCTGTGTACCCCACGACTAAGACTAAGCAAGAACAAGCCCCGAACTGTATTACAGAGCCTATGACTGAGTTTTATGAAAAAAAAAAAAACAACAAGTGTACCTGACTTCTGTTTGAGACTTGGATTCTGGCCAGAACTTTATAGAGAGCACAGAACACTGAACTAGAGATGGTTGAGAGAATCCTATATGTCTAGATGAGATAAAGCGGAGACCGGTGTTAGCAGACTAGACACGTCTCTGCCAGACTTGTGACAGAAAGCCAGGAAGAACTGAGTCCAGTTTCACAGACCACGCCAAAGTGAGACTGAGAGAAAGTTGGGTTCCGCCGACACCCCGACCCAAGTGGGCGTTACGGGGAGGAGACATTACTGAAGTGACTTCCCACACTCTAGGAAACGTAGACGGCCCCAACAGGGCGGGACAAGGGGGGTGGTAATGGACAAGGATGTCAGCAAGAACAGTCCCCCTCTTCTGAAACCCCCCCCCCCAAATAGAGTTAGTGCCTTTCATTGTAGAACTCTTCCCTGTTGGCAAATGTTTTCCTCTGTGTGCCCCTAGATGAGGATTACCAGTACCTATTTGCCTTTACCAGTGTAGTATTCCAGTATACCTGATGCAGATTCCCACAAGGGGGGTAAAACTCCCCCAGCCAGTACTCCATACTACATGGCCCTACAGGGAGTAGACTGGCAGACTAGCCCCTTACTGGATGTTCTCCTTTTCAGTATGCGGAGGACCTACTGTTGTTTGCCAGGATGCATTTATTGACCTTATGTGGTTTCTGTTTCAGAAGGGTTGCAAAGTTTCCTGAGACAAACTCCAGTCCTGCCAGGAGAAGGTGGTCTTCCTAGGCCTCTGCTTCTCAGCTACAGAGGGAAGAAAGCTGGCAGTCCAGAATGTGCCCCTGTCCTGAGGTCCTAAGCCTCTTCACATGTTTCTAGGACTGGCCAGTTCCTACAGGCCTGGGATAAGGTCTGCTGCCTCGAGCCTGATGTTGCCCCTTGATAATTGAATTGCCTCTTCTCCATTTGCCCTTAGTCAGGAGGCAATTCATGCCTTCTATAGCCTTAAGGTAGCAAATCCTGTCTGCACTGGCCCTAGGCACATCCCACTGGATCAAAATTTTGTTTTAATTTGCACTGAGTATCTAGGCCACGCCACAGGTGTCGAGTCCAGGAACGTGGTGGCCTCCCCAGTGGCCCACTATTAGGCCGGGTTAGACTCAGTCGTGAGGGGAGCCCCGCATGTGTCAGTAGCTGCAGCCAGCAATCTGCTCAGCAAGGCCAGTGAGCTGATCCTAGACCCTAGATCACTCAGTTACAGTGCAAACCCCACATACCTTGCACAGTGTCCTCACCCAAGTACAGCCCAAGCATCTGAGCAAAGGCCAGACAGCTCAGACTCCAGTGTGCACCTGATGCCCCAGGACACACTGATAAGGTGCACAGCTCTGAGTCCTTCATTCTGTCACCAGTTTTCCAGGATTCAGAGAGGGGGGAGTGAAGGGTGATTAATGCAGATGTTGAGTTTTTTCTCATAGGTGGCTTCAGGTCTGCGGGAGAAGACAGACGGTCAGCACGCTTCCCACACTTCCTATTGCAAACTTACTTATTCTTCTTGCTAGCTGATCTCTTCTGACTGACTGTATGCTCAGGGACACCCCAACCATGACTATCACTGTATCTATAGGACTGACTGTACGCTCAGGGACACCCCAACCATGACTATCACTGTATCTATAGGGCTGACCAGGATGCCCCCAGGGTAGGACACTTTACCTACGGTTGGTGCAACAAGACAATGACCTTCTTTAACATTGACAGCACAGGTAACCCTGTATTAGCAGTGTCTGATGTGTACAGGATTTGTGGGGATAGGAGAGTCAGGTCAGGCCTAGCGGCAGGGAAGGTGAGTGTACTGTGATAAAACTTCTGCATTCCTTCCTCGTCATCCCCAGGGATAAGGTTGATCAGACACATAAGAAAAGGTAGAGAATCCCAAAGGATTCTGGAGGTCTGAGAGGAGCACCTAGATGACAACGTTTATATAGATACAGTGGGAGCACCAAGGGGGGTCCCAGATGAGTACAAGGCCCACAATCAGATATGGGCAGGTCTAGAGTCCATTATTCCCCAGAGAGCTATGAGTAAAGATGTTGGTTGGGTTAACTGGTTTTATTGTAATCAACAGAGATTTGTGATTATATCCGAGATGCTTCCCAGAACCGCATGGCTTTGGACATGAACCTTGCTGAGAAGGGAGGAGTCTGTAAGATGGTGGGAGTGGCTTGTTGCATGTACATCCCGGATGACATCGCCCCCTATGGATCCATTACCCATGCACTTGAAGAGATTGAAGGACTGTCCAGGGAACTCAGGAGAAACTCTGGGGTGGACACTTTGTAGTTGGGGGATTGGAAGGCTTTCCTTTAAGTGGGGTGATATTGGGGATTGTGATTTTGCTCTCGTCACTTATTGCGTGTTGTGTGGTCTCCCTCATCAAGTCCACCATGTCCCAGATGGCCGTCCAGGTGGTAAGAACCATGACAGGAGAAGTCCCAGTGTGGAGGATACCGTCTTGTTGAAGAACCAGCCTGTTAATAAACCCATAAACTATGGAAACACAATTATGTAATTTGAGTGTGCAGGCCTGTAACCCCCGAGTGACTGGCCTCCAGGGGATCTGGTGAAGAGTTAACAAGTCCAGCAGGTAAGGGCTTAGCCTACCTGTGGGTACCTGGAGTTTGAGGAGGTCACCCTGGACAAAAGTTACAGGCCATGCAAAGCTCAAAAGGGGGGAAATGTTAAAGATATTACACTGGACTCTGTGACGCCATTTTACATATTGTCGGACATTTTAAAGACTCAGCATTCATTTCACATAACTTTGTGTAATAAAAACTAAAGTTTGGGTGTGCCCCTCACCACACAAAGACTTAGCGCTCGCTAGCACCACCTAGTGGAAGGTATCCAGGTGAACATCTGGACATTTGGTTTATGTGAAGACAGCCAATGGTTCTACATTCCTTTGTGTGCTTACATCCAATAGTGTTACATTTCCTGGGTGAGAACACCCAATTATAGTTGCTGCTTTCCTACTTACACGCCTTATGTAAAGTGCCTTATGGTTTTCTATAAATGTGTCAGTCCCACAATAAGTAACAGTCTTAATGTAATCTTCAGTAAAGACAGGTCTTGTCTTTCCTGGTTTTACGTCATGTAGAAAGAAAGGCCATGACGGAACTCAAAGGCAATCCTAACATCTGCATACGTCCCTCGGATAAGGGAGGTTTGGTCATTGTATTAGACAAAGGTCTAAAGGTTTATTAGACATTACCATGGCTCTACAATCTCTTCTGGATGAAGGGGTTCACCTTTTGAATCTTTGACAAGAAAACAGCGACATTCCTGTTACCCAAAGACCCAGTTATTCCTTCGTTTTATGCCCTTCCCAAATCTCATAAGGCTGGCTTCCCTCCCCCCATGAGACCCATTGTGTCTAGCGTAGGTTCACTTAATGAGGGCTTAAGAATTTGGTTGGATAGATTATTGCAACCCTTAGTCCTCCGTTTACCGGGGTTCATTCAGGATTCCAAGGCAGTTCTTAATACCATGCAGGGACTCACATGGAAGGACACATCAGGGTGTGTCACCGCGTTGTACACTTCTATTCCCCATACACTAGCTAATGTTGCGCTAAGACATCACCTCTGTAAATACAGCAATTATGACACAATATTACAGGATTATATGACCACTGTACTTCCTACTCCATAATAATTTCTTTATGTTTAACTCTCAATTCTACAAGAAACAGGGTGTTCCATGGGGGCCAGTTGCCATTACTAATATCATAAAAAAAACACTTACCTGTACTGCAACACGATCCAATTCTGAGGAAATTGCTTACTGACAGGGTTTCTTTTATTTCCACAAAAGCCAGAACACTAGGAGACATACTATCTCCCAATACATTTTCGGATAGTAATCCTAAAAATACGTGGCTACGAACTAAGGGCAGCTACTGCTGTGGGGGTGCCCGTTGCAACATTTGCAAGTTCATGTTGAAAAGTACTTCCTTTACTTCCATTCATTCAAATATCGTTTATCATATCAAATCTTATATGAATTGTGAGTCTTCGCACATAGTATATTTGGTACATTGTTCAAAGTGTCACTTACAATATGTGGGCTGTACAGTCTGCAAACTAAAGGATCCTATAAGTGAGCATATCACAGGAGCCAATCCTGCCACTATCACCAGCACCCGGAATTTATCCGGCATTTCCAAACACTATAGGGATAAACATGGTGGGTCCATATAAGGTATGACAGTTATCGCAATGAAACAGGTCAGACATCCCAACAGAGGAGGGAATTGGAAGAAAGCTTTGCTTTCCAGAGAGGCATACTGGATCTTAAACTTGGAGACCCGATACCCTAAAGGCTTGAATTACAAACAAGATTTATTGTATTTTTACTAGACATAAAGTCACGTTCTATCTAATAGGTATATATTGCTTGTGCCTTAAAGGACACCTGTCATCAGGTCTGTGTCACTTGTCCTGTCACTACTACCTGTTGGAGCAGCTCACAAGGATCCCATCCCAGCCTTTATCTAGTTATTTCATACATTATTCATTGTAAAATCATCTATTCTTTATCATATAAGTGAGGCTGGTCACATGGTCAGAGGCAGTGATGTCACCCCTGTTACTCCTCCCCTCTCCTCCCCCTGCTTATGTCTGTGTGTAATGTATAGTAAATGCTGCATCCTCCTAATATACAGGTGAGAGACACAGACATCAGCTACACATGAATCTGACATGGCTGCCTGGAGCTGCTGTATCTCTCCTAAACACACACACATGCACACACAGGCTGCAGGGGGTGCCAGTACCAGGAAGCATCATTATACAGCCTCACATCATTATACAGGCTGTCAGTCAAGCACTGGGGGTGTGGCTGTGCCTCCCACTCATGAATAGAGTGGACAGCTTGAATATGCTAATGCTTCATTGGACATTTCACAGGTCATTTGCATACAGCTTTAGGACCTCATTGCTTAGGTTTACAGGCATGTAGAGGGACAATGAAGGGATAGAGGCAATGCTCTCTAATGGCAGTTAATGAAAATATATTTAGTTTAGGGGGTTATTTTGCATGACGGGTTCTCTTTAACATAAATTTGTTTCTCTTTATATATTTGACATGTCCACACCGGACACAATCAATTCCTACAACACCACAAACACTTTCAGTAGGCGTTGCCGTTGTACACCGGAATCTCGCAGCCCGAGTCAGGCTCAACACACTACATATTCCCATGCGAGTCACAGCACCGTCAGTCACAGTATGACTAAGGACTGATATGTAGAAGTCCGAAACGCGTTACCGCTGCTGTCTTTTGTCTCATATTTTCTATCTTTTTGTGTCCATGTATTTCTTTTTGGATATGCGTGTTTTTTAAACGAAGAATAAATTTTGTATGAAGTTTTAACTGGATTTGTGGAGTCCTGCTGTGCTGGTTCCCCTGCCCTCCTCTTTGTTTCCAATTTCAAGCTTGACTTGCCCTGGATTACCGGACCAGCGCTCAAGGGGTTACCGTGCACCCAGTCCCAAAGGACGATTATACCTAATCTTCACTACCGTCTGTGGGTGAGCTGTTGCCGACCTTTTTTTTGTTACCATATATATGAGTTTCTTTCTCTGTGCTGTACATGTTGATTTAGACCTTCTATAAACAGTTTGTATGCAGTTTAGTAACTCCACCCACATCACATGGCCATGCCTACTTGTTTTGACCCCCACCCACAGAATGGGGCCACTTTAAATTCCCAGTCTGCCCCTGCAAGTCATATTTTTTGTTTGTCTGCTGTGTTGTTGCAATGAAATAAAACCTACAAATCTGTTATTCACACATAACAACCCATACCGACATGAAATAAGAAGCTAGTAGTAGATATTAACCCCTTAACGACTTGGCCTTTTTTTTGTTTTTCCATTTCCATTTTTCACTCTCCACCTTCAAAAATCTATAACTTTTTTATTTTTCCACATAAAGAGCTGTGTGATGGATTATTTTCTACGTAACAAATTGCACTTCATAGTGACAGTATTTAATATTCCATGGCGTGTAGGGAAGCAGGAAAAAAAATTCCAAATGCAGGGAAAATGGTGAAAAAACACATTTGCGATTTACAGCTTTCACTGTGCGCCCCAAATGACAGGTCTACTTTATTCTTTGGGTCGGTACGATCACGTGGATATCAAAATTTGTATAGGTTTTATAATGTTTTCATACATTTAAAAAAATTAAAACCTCCTGTACAAATTTTTTTTTTTTGGATTTTGCCATCTTCCGGCACCAATAACGTTTTCATACTTTGGTGTACGGAGCTGGGGGTGGTGTCATTTTTTGCGAATTTTGATGGTGTTTTCATTGCTATAATTTTTGGGACTGTGCGACCTTTTGATCACTTTATTAATTTTTTTAATGTTTTTCAAAATGGCAAAAAAAATGCCATTTTCGACTTTGGACACTATTTTCGGTTACGGGGTTAAACGCAGTAAAAAAACCGTTATTATATTTTGATAGAACTGACATTTTTGGACTTGGCGATACCTAATGTGTTTATGATTTTCACTGTTTATTTTTATATCAGTTCTAGGGAAGGGGGGTGATTTGAATTTTTAGGGTTTTTTATTATTATTTTTTTTTAACTTTTTTTTATTTTTACTTTTACTATTTTTCAGACTCCCTAGGGTACTCAAACCCTAGGTTGTCTGATGGATCCTACCATATACTGCAGTATGGCAGTATATGGGGATTTTACTCCCCATTACAATGTGCAATTAGCACATTGTCATGAATGGGTTAAAACGAAGTAGCCTCGGGTATTCGGAACACCCGAGGCTACCATGGCGACGGATCGCCGCTCCCAGTGACGTCTTCGGGGAGCGACGATCCGCGGTGAGATGGCGGCGCCCATGTGCTGCTGTCTTTTTGAAGCCGCCACCCGCGATCGGTGCTAGTATGGCCAGCGAGCCCTCTCCATGCCCCGGGACTAGTACGGCGTGCGTCGGGAAGGGGTTAATGAAGAAAAAAAAAAAAAAACAATGATGAAAGCTCAAAACAGGTGTCGTATGTTGTTAAAACAGCTTTTTAGCAGCTAACTATTTTGATGACGCATGAATAATGTTTACAGAAAACACTTTGAGCTGCACATTATTTTGCTTCAATACTTGGACGAAGTAAATACAAGTAAGATACTTATGATTTATTACACTGGTTTACCAAAATGACACAATATGGTAACATGGTATTCCTATAAGGCACAGAAATCTTTCCAACTTCTTTTAACCCCTTGCCGCTCCGCGGCGGATATATCCGCCATCGAGCGCAGTGAGTTAGCGCTCGATGGCGGATATATCCGCCAGCGGCGCAACATGTTCAAATTCGGTCATCCCGTCGCAAGACGGGATGACCGACCGCCGAAACCTGGCGGGATCGCGAGGGGACATCCACCCTCTGACATCGCAGCACCTGTCATGTCGGTCCTGTGATGTCGATCGCTGCGATTGGCCCGTCTTTACAGACGGCCAATTGCAGCGATCGGAGGCTGCAGGCTGGCGGCTCCGGGGTTAATGACGTCATCCCGTCGCGAGACGGGATGACAAAACCCCGGAGCATGCTGGGATCGAGAGGGGACGTCCCCCTCTGACATCACAGGACCGATCTGATTGGTCCTGTGATGTAGATCGCTGTGATTGGCCCGTCTGTACAGACTGGCCAATCACAGCGATCAGTGACTGTGGAGGGCAGACCCAACACCCTCCATGCTCTCCAACGCCGCCATTCTGCGTTTGGTAGTGTTGGAAAGCAGAGGGTTTTAGGATCTGTCCTGTAAAAGTGAAAAAAAAACTACTACACCCATCCTCCATCCCCTCCCAGTGTAATCCCACTTCCCTGTACTATCCCCCCATCATCTGTATTCCCTTTCCCCCCAAACCGCACTTTTAAGTGCGAAGTGTGTGGAGTAGGAGTTTAGTGAAGGAGAAGGCTGTTGGTGGAGGAGAAGGCTGTTGGTGGAGGAGAAGGCTGTTGGTGGAGGAGAAGGCGTGTGGTGGAGGAGAAGGCGTGTGGTGGAGGAGAAGGCGTGTGGTGGAGGAGAAGGCTGTTGGTGGAGGAGAAGGCTGTTGGTGGAGGAGAAGGCTGTTGGTGGAGGAGAAGGCTGTTGGTGGAGGAGAAGGCTGTTGGTGGAGGAGAAGGCTGTTGGTGGAGGAGAAGGCTGTTGGTGGAGGAGAAGGCGTGTGGTGGAGGAGAAGGCGTGTGGTGGAGGAGAAGGCGTGTGGTGGAGGAGAAGGCGTGTGGTGGAGGAGAAGGCGTGTGGTGGAGGAGAAGGCGTGTGGTGGAGGAGAAGGCGTGTGGTGGAGGAGAAGGCGTGTGGTGGAGGAGAAGGCGTGTGGTGGAGGAGAAGGCGTGTGGTGGAGGAGAAGGCGTGTGGTGGAGGAGAAGGCGTGTGGTGGAGGAGAAGGCGTGTGGTGGAGGAGAAGGCGTGTGGTGGAGGAGAAGGCGTGTGGTGGAGGAGAAGGCGTGTGGTGGAGGAGAAGGCGTGTGGTGGAGGAGAAGGCGTGTGGTGGAGGAGAAGGCGTGTGGTGGAGGAGAAGGCGTGTGGTGGAGGAGAAGGCGTGTGGTGGAGGAGAAGGCGTGTGGTGGAGGAGAAGGCGTGTGGTGGAGGAGAAGGCGTGTGGTGGAGGAGAAGGCGTGTGGTGGAGGAGAAGGCGTGTGGTGGAGGAGAAGGCGTGTGGTGGAGGAGAAGGCGTGTGGTGGAGGAGAAGGCGTGTGGTGGAGGAGAAGGCGTGTGGTGGAGGAGAAGGCGTGTGGTGGAGGAGAAGGCGTGTGGTGGAGGAGAAGGCGTGTGGTGGAGGAGAAGGCGTGTGGTGGAGGAGAAGGCGTGTGGTGGAGGAGAAGGCGTGTGGTGGAGGAGAAGGCGTGTGGTGGAGGAGAAGGCGTGTGGTGGAGGAGAAGGCGTGTGGTGGAGGAGAAGGCGTGTGGTGGAGGAGAAGGCGTGTGGTGGAGGAGAAGGCGTGTGGTGGAGGAGAAGGCGTGTGGTGGAGGAGAAGGCGTGTGGTGGAGGAGAAGGCGTGTGGTGGAGGAGAAGGCGTGTGGTGGAGGAGAAGGCGTGTGGTGGAGGAGAAGGCGTGTGGTGGAGGAGAAGGCGTGTGGTGGAGGAGAAGGCGTGTGGTGGAGGAGAAGGCGTGTGGTGGAGGAGAAGGCGTGTGGTGGAGGAGAAGGCGTGTGGTGGAGGAGAAGGCGTGTGGTGGAGGAGAAGGCGTGTGGTGGAGGAGAAGGCGTGTGGTGGAGGAGAAGGCGTGTGGTGGAGGAGAAGGCGTGTGGTGGAGGAGAAGGCGTGTGGTGGAGGAGAAGGCGTGTGGTGGAGGAGAAGGCGTTAGTGGAGGAGAAGGCGTTAGTGGAGGAGAAGGCGTTAGTGGAGGAGAAGGCGTTAGTGGAGGAGAAGGCGTTAGTGGAGGAGAAGGCGTTAGTGGAGGAGAAGGCGTTAGTGGAGGAGAAGGCGTTAGTGGAGGAGAAGGCGTTAGTGGAGGAGAAGGCGTTAGTGGAGGAGAAGGCGTTAGTGGAGGAGAAGGCGTTAGTGGAGGAGAAGGCGTGTGTGGAGGAGAAGGCGTTGTGAGGAGGAGAAGGCGTTGTGAGGAGGAGAAGGAGTGTAGTGGAGGAGAAGGCGTTGTGAGGAGGAGAAGGAGTGTAGTGGAGGAGAAGGCGTGTGGTGGAGGAGAAGGCGTGTGTGGAGGAGAAGGCGTGTGTGGAGGAGAAGGCGTGTGTGGAGGAGAAGGCGTTGTGAGGAGGAGAAGGAGTGTAGTGGAGGAGAAGGCGTGTGTGGTGGAGAAGGCGTTGTGAGGAGGAGAAGGCGTTGTGAGGAAGGAGTGTAGTGGAGGAGAAGGCGTTGTGAGGAGGAGAAGGAGTGTAGTGGAGGAGAAGGCGTTGTGAGGAGGAGAAGGAGTGTAGTGGAGGAGAAGGCGTTGTGAGGAGAAGGAGTGTAGTGGTGGAGAAGGCGTTGTGAGGAGGAGAAGGCGTTGTGAGGAGGAGAAGGCGTTGTGAGGAGGAGAAGGCGTTGTGAGGAGGAGAAGGCGTTGTGTGGAGGAGAAGGCGTTGTGAGGAGGAGAAGGCGTTGTGAGGAGGAGAAGGCGTTGTGAGGAAGGAGTGTAGTGGAGGAGAAGGCGTTGTGAGGAGGAGAAGGAGTGTAGTGGAGGAGAAGGCGTTGTGAGGAGGAGAAGGCGTTGTGAGGAGGAGAAGGCGTTGTGAGGAGGAGAAGGCGTTGTGAGGAAGGAGTGTAGTGGAGGAGAAGGCGTTGTGAGGAGGAGAAGGAGTGTAGTGGAGGAGAAGGCGTTGTGAGGAGGAGAAGGAGTGTAGTGGAGGAGAAGGCGTTGTGAGGAGGAGAAGGCGTTGTGAGGAGGAGAAGGCGTTGTGAGGAGGAGAAGGCGTTGTGAGGAGGAGAAGGCGTTGTGAGGAGGAGAAGGCGGTGTAGTAGTGGAGTGGAGTAGTTGTAGTGTAGGTTGCATACTATCACCCCCATCATGTCTCAAAAGACGTATACGGATCTGGAGGTCTATAGTTTTATGGCCTCCGATACGGAGTCAGCAAGTGGGGACGAGTTTTATTTGTCTTCCTCGTCCTCACAAAGCGAGTCAGAGGAACCCCCGAGAAGGCGCTTACGCAGTAGTGCCAGAGTGCCCGGGACTCCTGCTGGAGTGCCCGGGACTCCTGCTGGAGTGCCCGGGACTCCTGCTGGAGTGCCCGGGACTCCTGCTGGAGTGCCCGGGACTCCTGCTGGAGTGCCCGGGACTCCTGCTGGAGTGCCCGGGACTCCTGCTGGAGTGCCCGGGACTCCTGCTGGAGTGCCCGGGACTCCTGCTGGAGTGCCCGGGACTCCTGCTGGAGTGCCCGGGACTCCTGCTGGAGTGCCCGGGACTCCTGCTGGAGTGCCCGGGACTCCTGCTGGAGTGCCCGGGACTCCTGCTGGAGTGCCCGGGACTCCTGCTGGAGTGCCCGGGACTCCTGCTGGAGTGCCCGGGACTCCTGCTGGAGTGCCCGGGACTTCTGACCCCACATGGGTGACCCCCAGTAGTTATGCCCCTCAGGTCCCTGATTTTACGGCCAGCCCTGGGATACACAGAGACACGGCAGGGCTCGGACCAGTGGACTACTTTAAGATTTTTTTTACTGAGGAGCTTATTAGTTTGATGGTGTCCCAGACTAATCTCTACGCTGCACAATACATTGCCCACAACCCCACTTCTTTTTATGCGCAACCCTACAGGTGGACCCCTGTTAGTGCAGCAGAGATGGAGAAGTATTGGGGCATAGTACTTCTTATGGGACTCGTCAAAAAGCCCTCTATTAGGGATTATTGGAGCACAGACATTCTGTACCACACCCCGATGTTCCGCATGGCAATGAATAGGATGCGCTTTGAAGCCATCCATAGGTTTCTGCATTTTGCTGACAATTCTCAGTGCCCACCCAGAGATGACCCCAGTTATGATAGGCTATATAAGGTCCGACCCATATTAGACTACCTGAGTGCCCAATTTATGGATGTGTATACTCCAAAGAGGCACATATCAGTGGACGAGTCCCTGGTACATTTCAAAGGGAGACTTCAGTTCCGCCAGTACCTGCCCAATAAGAGGGCACGGTATGGCGTGAAGATGTATAAGCTGTGTGAGAGTGCATCAGGGTACACTTTTAGGTTCAGGGTATATGAAGGGAAGGACTCTAGGATAGTGCCCCCTGAATGCCCCCCCTTCCTGGGAATAGCTGGAAAGATAGTGTGGGATTTGGTGCACCCACTATTGGACCAGGGCTACCACCTCTACCTGGATAATTTTTATACGAGTATTACCCTGTTCAAGTGCCTCGCTTCCAGACAAACTGCGGCATGTGGCACTGTTAGGAAAAATCAGAGAGGTCTCCCTAAGTCGCTGCTAGGGGAAAAGCTCAGAAGGCATGAGAGCCGAGCACTAAGCAGCGACTCAGTATTGTGTGTTAGGTACAAGGACAAGAGGGATGTCCTTGTACTAACAACAATACATGGGCACAGCATCACCCCTGCCCATGTACGGGGTACCAGTGCAGAAGCCCCCAAGCCGGACTGTATTTTGGATTATAATAAGTACATGGGAGGGGTGGATTTGTCGGACCAGGTGCTTCAGCCGTACAATGCCATGCGGAAGTCGAGGGTGTGGTACAAGAAGCTGGCCGTGCACATCATGCAGATGGCATTGTATAATGCTTTTGTGCTGCATCGATATGCCGGCCAGAGGGGAACTTTCCTGGAATTTCAAGAGGTGGTAGTCAAGAAGCTGATTTTTAGAGACCAGGAAGGGGAGAGTGCTAGCACGTCTGGAAGCGAGGCCACATCACGGATTGTACCAGGGCAGCACTTTCCAGGAGAAGTTCCCCAAACAGCCAGCAAGGGAAGGAATCAAAAAAGGTGCAGGGTGTGCTCAAAAAGGGGCATAAGGAAGGAAACCATATATCAGTGTGACACATGCCCCGACAAACCAGGGTTATGCATGAAGGAGTGTTTTAGGATATATCACACGTCCCTGGATGTATAATTGTACCCTGATGCACACAGCTCACACAGCTTATACATCATGCCGCATGCCGCACCTTCCCTGCTGAGCTCTTCCGTGTGCCCAGCCTGTAGATTATTGCCACATATGGGGTATTGCCGTACCCGGGAGAACCCACATGATGATTTTTGGGGTTTTTGTCTCCCGTGGCAGGAGCTGGGCACAAGATGACATAATTTGTACTATGCACTATCCATTATGCATCATCCTTGGGGTCCACCTGTGGGGTTAAAATGCTCACTACACCCCTAGATTTATTCATGGAGGGGTGTAGTTTGTAAATAGGGTCAGCTTTTAGGGGTTTCTACTGTACTGATCCCTAAGGGCATCTACAAATGTTTTTTGATGTAAAAAAAAAATTAAATGTCTGTGCTCCAAATACTATTCTATTCCGAGCTCTGCCGTGTCTCCACCTTGTAGCCTATTGCCATACATGGGGTATTGCCATACCCGTAATCACCCGCAGAATGATTTTTGGGGTGTTTATCCACAGTGGCATGAGTAGGGCTGTTTTCATTTGTCACTACAATGGCACATTTGAGAAAACAATGCTATTTCTACACTGAACCATTCACTTTGTGTTACATTTGGGCCAGCATCTCAGGGGTTAAAATGCTCATACAACCCTAGATCAATTCTTTGAGGTGTGCCCTTTCCATAAACGGGGTCAATACTCGGGGGATTCTATTGCACTGGTACCTCAGGGGCACCCCAATAACATTCTAGTGAAAAGGGTGCTTCAAAAGCTAAATAATGCTGGTCTCTTCTCCGCCCGGCCGTGTCCCCAGCCTGTAGACTATTGCCACACATGGGGTATTGCCGTACTCGTAATCACCCGCAGAAAGATTTTTGGGGTGTTTATCCATAGTGGCATGAGTTGGGCTGTTTTCATTTGTCACTACAATGGCACATTTGAGAAAACAATGCTATTTCTACATTGACCCATTCACTTTATATGACATTTGGGCCAGCATTTCAGGGGTTAAAATGCTCATACAACCCCAGATAAATTCTTTGAGGTGTGCCATTTCCAAAAACGGGGTCACTTGTCGGGGGTTCCTATTGCACTGGTACCTCAGGGGCACCCCAACATCAGTCTAGTGAAAAGGGTGCTCCAAAAGCAAAATCTTATTCCATTCCTTCTCAGGCCTGCCGTGTGCCCAGCCTGCTAATTATTGGCACATGTGTGATATTGCCGTACTCGGGACAACCCGCAGAATGATTTTTGGGGTGTTTGTCTAAATTGCTATAGGTTGGGCACAATATATTAGGCACTAAACTGACATTTTTGCAATAAAAATGCAATTTTTACTATGCACCATTTACTTTGCATTCAATTTTGACCTGCTTGTTGGGGGTTAAAATTCTCACCACAACCCCAGATGAATTCTTTGAGGGGTCTAGTTTCCAAAATGGTATAAATTATCGGGGGTTTCTATTGCACTGGTACCTCACGGACCCTGCAAACATCACATGGCACTCCGTATCCAAACGTGTGAAAAAGGAGGCGAAAAATCAAAATTTCACTCCTTTCCTTCTCAGGCCTACTGTATGCCCAGCCTGTCAATTATTGGCACATGTGTGATATTGCCATACTCGGGACAACCCGCAGAATGATTTTTGGGGTGTTTGTCTAAATTGCCATGGGTTGGGCGCAATATATTAGGCACTAAACTGACATTTTTGCAATAAAAACGCAATTTTTTACTATGTACCATTTACTGTGCATTCAATTTTGACCTGCTTGTTGGGGGTTAAAATTCTCACCACAACCCCAGATGAATTCTTTGAGGGGTCTAGTTTCCAAAATGGTATAAATTATCGGGGGTTTCTATTGCACTGGTACCTCACGGACCCTGCAAACATCACATGGCACTCCGAATCCAAATGTGTGAAAAAGGAGGCGAAAAATCAAAATTTCACTCCTTTCCTTCTCAGGCCTACTGTATGCCCAGCCTGTCAATTATTGGCACATGTGTGATATTGCCGTACTCGGGACATCCCGCAGAATGATTTTTGGGGTGTTTGTCTAAATTGCTATGGGTTGGGCACAATATATTAGGCACTAAACTGACATTTTTGCAATAAAAACGCAATTTTTACTATGCACCATTTACTTTGCATTCAATTTTGACCTGCATGTTGGGGGTAAAAATTCTCACCACAACCCCAGATGAATTCTTTGAGGGGTCTAGTTTCCAAAATGGTATAAATTATCGGGGGTTTCTATTGCACTGGTACCTCACGGGCCCTGCCAACATGACATGGCACTCCAAATCCAAACGTGTGAAAAAGGAGCTGGAAAAGCTAAATTTCACTCCTTTCCGTCTCAGGCCTACTGTATGCCCAGCCTGTCAATTATTGGCACATGTGTGATATTGCTGTACTCGGGACAACCCGCAAAATGATTTTTGGGGTGTTTGTCTAAAGTGCCATGGGTTGGGCGCAATATATTAGGCACTAAACTGACATTTTTGCAATAAAAACGCATTTTTTACTCTGCACCATTTACTTTGCATTAGATTTTGACCAGCGTGTTGGGAGTTAAAATGCTCACCACAACCCCAGATGAATTCTTTGAGGGGTCTAGTTTCCAAAATGGTGACATTTTTGGGGGTTTTCTATTATACTGTTACTTCAGGGGCTCTTCAAGTACACTGTGGCACCACAAAACATTTGCAGCCAAATTGGCCTTCCAAAAACGCAATAGTACGAACTCTGTTCTGGACATCGCTGTGCGACAAAGGAGCACTTGACATCCACATGTCTGGTATTGCCGTACTCGGAGGAAGCAGGGCAATAATTTTGGGATGTTTATTTACCTCAAATTTCTAATGAATGTGTCCATTTTAGGGCTAAATGAGAAAAATCGTAATCAAAAATTGAAATTTCAGAATTTCAAATCCATTTTTGTTTGCTTCTGGAAAAATAATAAAAGGGTTAACAGACTTCCTAAATGCTGATTTGAATAGGTTGAGATGTTAGGTTCATAAAATGGTGTTACTTGTGGGGGTATATAGTACAAAAGCCTTTATAGAGCACTTCCAAACTGCATTGATCACCACAAATTTTACATTTTTACATTTTAAAAAAATCTGAGAATTTGCTACTAACACTTGAAACCTTCTCACATCCGTAAAAAAAATGGGAACGTAAAACAAATAATGGAAATAAAAAGAAGACCAATGGCAAAAGGTTTCTACCCCAAAAAAATTGTGGTGTGACATTTTGTCTAAAAAGTATAACATTTGAAACTTTGAAAATTGTAATTTTTTTCAAATTTTTCCTAAATTTGTGAATTTTTACCCCCCCAAAAAGGAACGGATCACCGAAATGATACTACTAACATAAACTACAATGTCTCACGAGAAAACAATCTCAAAATCACAAGGATATCTTAAAGCGTTGAAAAGTTACTACCACAGGAAGAGACACTGGTCAAATTTCTGAAAAAAGGACCGAGCCTTAACCTACAAACAGGCTGCGTCCTTAAGGGGTTAAAATAAATTTGCAAATGGAGATGGGTGCAAAATGTTTCTTATATTTTTCTTCTGCTTATCCAAGAGATAATCCATGAAGTAACATTTCTTATAATTTACTAATTATAAAATGGAACAAGAAGATAATATAACACAAATAACTCTGTAAAATAAAGTGCAGTCAGGAAACACTTTGGGTTGCAGTCAGCCATATATTACGATCCAAGCCAGGGAAAAACCGAGATAAAGATAATCTTGACTTTAATTTTCCTTTTCTGAATGGCATCACAATTGAACCAATGACTAAACCAAGTATAACAGGGTCTTGGAGAGCTCATGCTATAAAATCCCTCACAGTAGTTTAACTCATAATTTAACTTCAATATACTGTGTTGGTTACCTCAAACTGATGGTTAAATATGGCGACCTTCTTTACAACCGTCTTATGCCTCTGTGGAAGATAAGGACTTTTCCCATAAAGGCACACTCTTGTAAACTTTTTGTGCACTTAACCAAAACTTTGTCCTACCATTCAACAAATTTAATCAATATTGTCATGTTCTTTTGGGTACCTTTCCTGTAAAGTGGAGGTACAGGCAGTCCCTGGGTTATGTACAAGATAGGGTCCATAGGTATGTTCTTAAGTTGAATTTGTATGCAAGTCGAAACTGTATATTTTATAATTCTAGTTCCAGACAGAATTTTTTGCTGTAATGGGACCAAGGATTATCAACAAAGCTTCATTACAGACACTTTACATCCTGGGACTATAGTAGAGCATTCAGAGAACTTCACCAGAGGTCATAGTAGGCAGAGGGGTCCGTCTTTAACTAGGGGTTGTCTGTAAGTCGGGTGTCCTTAAGTAGGGGACCACCTGTACTGTGCATTTTACATGGTGTCGGCTGGCACATCTTGTTTCCATAGGAACTCCTCAATGTAACGCGTTTCTGCATTGCAATTTGCAGAACAAGTGTAGACTGCCAGGACACCCCAGTCAATGCTCTCCTGAAGACTATCCACTTTCAGATGGTTCAGTAGCTGTGGCATAACCTGCCATAAACAAAACAGATGAATCTTAATACAAAAAAGCCTACAAAACTGCAATGCTTAACTGCTACCTACAGTGCATTACTAATCATTTTCTATTAGAAGTGGTAAAATCAATGGCATCCATCTGAATTTTTACACGGATTACAAGCTCTTTATTTTTAGTAATAAAAGTAAAGTTTTAGTGAAAATGACCGATGGGTTTCAGTGAGGTCATTTAGACCTTTAATGATAAACTTATGGACCCAGTCCCATAGAAATAGTCAACGATATTGTCTTATGCTGGCCAGAAACACACATTTTCACATCTTTCCTACCTGGAATTCAAAGGTCCTTTTGGCTCCACATTCACATTTAGGGATATCATTTTCTGAAGGGACATTTTGTATAGAAATCCACAAAGGTTCGCCATCTTTATAGTACCTCAAGACCTACAGGAAAATTCAAAACAAAACACATTTGTTTTAAGTATAAGAAACCAACATTAGAAAATATAGAAGCGAAGCAGCACTCTTTAAAATGTATTTCTATAATCCACCATAATAAAAAAAACGACATTTCACCCTCTCTATGAAGGCATTATCAAGCTTGATAATGCCTCCATAGAGAGGGCGAAACCTTGCTTTCTTTTTATAGTGGATTAAAGAAATCCCTTTTTAAGGAGTGCTGCTTTGCTACTGCTGTATTTTTCTGGTGAATTTTTGATGGGTCTGGAACAGCCGCTTTTGAAGACTTGCACAAGTGCTGCTCCAATTTTCTCGCTTTCTTCAGAAACCAGCAGCATAGGTGGATAGGTTGAATCCACCATTTACCAGTTTTTCTCCTGCAAAACTTCTGACACAGCTAAATAGATGTTTGTAGTAATAACAATTACTTCTTTTAACGATACTTGTAAAGTGATACCAAAAATGTGCCTCATAGCACCTTCCCAATATTCTGTTTTGCCCAACCAGGAGACCATTACAATAAAGTCACACATACTGTGTGTGGGTAATATATCCCTGGCTAATGGAAGATGACAAGTTTACCCTTGTAAAACATAACATAACATAAGAAAATCACTTCAGACAAATTCTATACCCTAACAAAAATAAAACATACTTAAAGGGAATCTGTCAGATGACATAAAACTCATAACCCACTACAAGTAAAAGGCGGAAGAGGAGGAAAGAGCCAGTATAGTTTATGCCCCTTGACAAAGTGAAGTCAATTACAGCAGAGGGGCATCCTCAAGCAGGGAGAGCTTGACCTCAGCGCTGAGATCTCTGTGGTAACATGCATACATGTATAAAGTCACAAAGTAAATATTTCTGGATGATGCTACCACACTGAATTTTTCTTCTTGAAGCCATTGAGAGAAACATGATGTTAGAGCAGTTTCTGATTGATAAGGTGCTGCTACTAAACTTTAAGAAAAAATATTATAATAATTATAGAATACCTGCTCAGGTTCAATTGAAATCCTCTTCTTAAACCTACTAAAAGCTTTGTCTTCTTCATTCTCATGCTTTGCCATAGCTGACAACTCATCTTCACTTAATTTCAGCTCATCCATTGAGGACTCTAAAAGAAATGTGATGTTAGATACAACCAACAAAGAGACCCAGCAAAACAGCCATGGAGGATTCTCTAGGATCAGTGGTTATTTTTTTCTAAAAGTAGAAACCTACTGTAAATTTTAGTCTCTATCTTATCTATATGTCCAAGACTTTTCTAAGTATACAAAATTGGCATATAAATATAATATCAAATATAATTACTCATAAAAAGAAGAAGAAAAAAAAGGAATATTTGCTTTGCACAAGTCCATCTAAAAATAATCAAAGTTTTCCAAGCCATCACTTTAACCTCTTAGTGAACCATTAGGCCATTTTTAGTGAATTTCGCATAAAAAGTCCCTTACACAATATAATCAATAGTGTGTGTATAAGGTGATTTGTTGCCTTCATAAGTTGTCCTGCTCAGTGATGCAAACACTGCGATCCCACAATGTAAAAAAGTTTCATGCAACCTGTGTCCATGACAACTTGTTTATTTTATACTTCATTTCAAAAGGTGAAATTTCTATGAAAAAGTCCATATTTTAACTAATTATCATATATAAGAGCTGCATTAGGTAGAATATTGCATTATATATCATGTCTTCTGCAACTGAAAACAAAGAAATATCAATTTTACCAAGATTGGATGACATATTTGAGGTCATTGACTCAACATCCATCTGGCTCATTGTGGAATCTGCATCCAGACTGGCATCAGAATCCAACTCCTCTGGTTCTGTAACAAGTTCATATTCTGGAAACAAAAATCCATGATCTGCAACTTCAACTTGCTGGTTATCTGTAGAGAGAGAGGCAAACATAGATTACTGAAAGACATCTTCGTTCATTTACACCTACTTCCAAAAATGGAAGAGAATGCTTTAGCCTTCTTTGTGTTGTGTTTACCTCTACATAAAGATGACAAGAATATTTTTCAAAGGAAGACAGTTATCCAAGACCAACCAAATGGTCCAGCAATAACCTATCCTCAAATATCAAACAACTACAAAACAGAAGAAATGAAGCTGCATTAGCGATAATGGATTTTCATGTTGTTAAGGAGATCACACTGGTTTCAGACGACATCTTGACTACTGTCCGCCATTTTAAGTATTAGCCAGGGGTCACGCCGGGGGTCAAGCACTGTCCAGTTAATGTCATGATTCAAACTTAAAAGGGAACCTACCACCCCGATTCTACCTATAAAGGTAAATCGGGTGATAGGTGGATGAATGGGACGTGAGGATAGCCCATTTTTTTGGGCTAATCCTCACGTCCCGGCTATCTTTTAGAAAAGTTTAATGCCGTCATATGTAAATTTTTTTATGCGGCTACTGGGGTGTGGAGTAGCCGGACATGAGGCTACAAGCCGCGGCTACTCCACGCCCCAGTAGCCACGTTACTCTGCATAAATCAATTGTCCAATGTATATTCTCTATGTATCCTGCTTTACAGTTTAGTTTGCTTTTTCTCCAAGTTCATACTTTAAGATGAGATGAATCTAACATGCATTATAGTGAAGCTCCTCCCCTACAGATCAGATGAGAAGGGATATCTGCACTTATCTCAGAACTGCTAGCGTGATCAGGAAAACTGGATTAAGGCAGGATTGTCTAGTGTATGTTCTCTCTGTATACATATTATGTTATAGTTTGCTTTTCCTTTTAGTTCATGTTTGTAGATGGATTCTTATACACTATATTTAGAAGATGAGGCAAAAACTGTTTTCTAACATCCCAAATTCAGAAATACACATTAAAAAGGTATAGAAGCTAAGGCTTCACGTTATCTAGGAGTGCTGGACTGTGCATCATTATGATTTGAAACGCTTACCATGCCTTTTCCAGACAAAGGCCCTTTCTTTGAACCATTCATCAAAACTGACTGTTCGTGTGGCAATTCCTCTAAATCTGGAAATTGTTAGAGATGTTGCCTGTGTGGTTACTGAATTGCCACCACCCAAGTCAGTGTTCTCTAGCCTTAAAATAATTAAGTCAAATTGAGATCATCTATAAGGGTGACGTCACACGTCGTTTAAAAACGCATTGGAATAGCTAAAGAGTGATTTGCCTAATTAAACAGCTGTTAACACTTGCGTTTACAAAACACATCTGTTAGCGCATTGTTAACGCATGTGTTCGTACACACTGTTAACACTGGTGTTAACATTTGCGTTTTGTAAACGCACGTGTTAACAGCTGTTTAATAAGGCAAATCACTCTTCAGCTATCCCAATGCGGTTTTAAACGCATGCAGTAAACGCGGCGTGTGACCGCACCCTAAGGATCGAAGGGACCGTGGCGCGGGACATCGGCAGCACCGGAGGAGGCAAGTCCATGGGCCACATTTATCACTTGTTTTTTCTGTTGTTTTTGCGCCTTTTCGTTTAGGCGCACCGTTTTTGCGCCATTTTTGCGATTAAACGTCAAATTAGCCGCGCAGCTAAAATAACCACCTTTCCCTCATCTATCGTTCAATTCCAGATGTTTTGCTGCGCCTAATGATATTCATCACGGGCGACTTTTGCATTTAGGCGCAAAAACGGGCGCAAAAACACTCCAGCTCGAAGGTGGCGTTATCTGAGAAGAAAGCACTGAGCCCCTTTGCAGAAGAGCTCATTTCTAGCAGCAAAGCTCAGCCAGACACTAGAAACATGTAATAGATACAATTAGATACTCTGCAGACAGAAGCTGCAGACTATTTACAGTTCATCACTTTCTATTTACAAAATATTCTGCAAAACCTGAGCTCACAGCAAGAGCAAGAGAAGTTTGCACAAGTTTGCAGAATTTTGCAGATACTACAAACAAGTGTCCCCCATGTAATTCTGCACAGTGTCTGAGGGGGATATTGTGCAGAATTACAGGGGTGCAGCAGGAGACCAGCACTGGGGGATCCCCTCCTGGAGAAGCCACTGCTGAGGAGGTCACTGGGTGCTGGGTGTCACACACCTGGGTGCTGCTGTGAGTGTTATCTTCATTCTGGGATGTGGGAGAAGCAGAGAGGAGCTTGTAGCAGGATCACATGTAAGTGTCCGAATCTAACATTGCGCCTAAACTGCGCCTAAACTGCGCCTAAACTGAAGTGATTAATAAGAGGCAGAAAATATACTTATCACAGATGGTTGTAGCTTGTGATAATTCTAGCAAAACAGTGCGCCCGAATTTAGGCGCAACTACTACACTTAGGCGCACAAAAGTGATAAATGTGGCCCCATGTTTATTATGTTTAACTAGCCCTCCCCAGCCCGGCCATAAAAAAAAATTTTAAATTGCAGGGTGCCGTATTTATCCTTGTAGGCCAAATGTTTGTTCAACTTGTGAGAGTTTTGGGCTTGGAATTGTCCCATTCATGCGTCTAAAAGTTGCAAAACAGAGCATGCTATTCCCAGACCTACTTTTGGTAAACTACTATTTGGAACTAAAAAGTCCCACACCACAAAAAGACCCAAAAGAGACTAAACCGGCAAATTATCACATGTATCACAAAGGGAGAAAACTTGACATACATTGCAATGATGAAGTAGGCCAACTTCAGGAAACTTGAAAAAGTGGCAGCCTAAAAACTATGATACTTGTGCCCCACTGACTCACTAAACAATTATTCAGTATAGTTTTGTTAAAAACTGTTGCTTGTTGTTTTACATAATTAACATTTATTAAAATATATAGTTATTAGGTTATGTTTTATAACTTGTTTATTGTATCATAATGGTGATAAAAAAAACTTTACTGTAAATGTATCACGTCATGCCCCAGGATTCAGAGTTATGGAAGTTGAGGAGTCAGGTATTTTTTACTGTAACTACACACACCGTGGAACGGCTGTGGGATTTACCTCAGCAGTAATCTCATTACCATTTCACAAGCATCAGAAAGAAGCCAATATCTGCTGGTTTCTGATGCAGATTCCTTTGAGATTCTGCCAAAAAATGATTTCTATACAGCTATCCGCAGCAATAAGTAACAATTCAATTACTTGCTGCAGATGTTTTTTTGTTGCCATCAATACAATGCTACTGTATAACACTGCAGATTTGCTGTAACATGTGCAGATACAAGGGGATACCTTCTTGAAGTGACTACATTAATTCTCCTTCAAAAATAAATATTTATATTGGTTTATTGCAAGGGGAAAAAAAAGAATGCTTTACATTCCATATGTTGCAACTTACCGAACTCTTGACCACACAGCACCTTATGCTGTGACTTCCAATCCATCAGCTGATGCAGTCTGTCACAGTAATTGGCTTTATGGCATCTTGAGCAGGACTTGGGGCCCAGACAACCACAAACTCTACAGAGCCGAAGACCGCATTTCAGCTGGAAGCTTGTAACGTGTTCTCCATGGGGTGGTGGGGAGTCCGGGGGTGGGCCATATGAATAAGTATCATTTTTCCTTGGCAACTGGTTTCTAAAAACTAGAAAAAAATTTTTTTAGAATTAGGAACATTCTTTAAAAGGAACATCCTTCAAAAGAAATCTACCATAAAACTCCATTATGATAACCCAGGGACACTTACTCATAGATCCAGGCACTGTCACTGTGGTAATCTTTTTATATTTGTTATCCATGGCTTCCTTCCATCTAAAATCAACTTTTACAATTATGTTCAACTTTTTAAATTAAGGTTCCCAGGGCACCACAGTGGTGCAAATTCAAAGGCTTTTAGAAAGTCTCCCCCTCCTCCTATGGTAATCTCACTTCAGCACACAGTGAATTTAAACGACCTGTGAATCTGCAGTACGGAGGGCTTCGATCTCATTAGCATAATGTTAAAGGTTGACTTTAGAAGGAAGGAGCCCATGGATAACAAATATAAGAAGATTACCACAGTCATAGTCTTGCCTGGGTATATAAGTAAGTCCCTGGTTTATCATGGAAGATTTTAAAGAGGAAATCTAGAAAGTGAGCCTCTGAAAATAAGGCAGGGTTGATCTTGAAACACCAAAATAAATTAATGGTATTGCTCATAGATTTCTGATACTGGTCTGAAATAGTCAACAATAAGTTTAAAGGAGTTTTACCAAGTCAGGGCTGTTTCACACAAACGTGTGCAGCCCGTGTAAACGTATGGTGGCAGCACACAGAGCAGAGGACGAAATACAATGCAAAGAGGTTCCCTCTGCTGCCTGAACAGTCACGTCAGAACTATATTAACTATTACAGTTCAACAGGGCTGTTTGAGAACGTCCCTGCTTTATACTTCTATATAATGCAGGGAACTCCCTTCCACTGAAACATGTACAGCCTGTGGGATTGTGCCACCATAAAACGCTTATACACGGGCTGCACACGTTAAGGAAGTTATTCCCTATCCAAAGGATAGGGAATAACATGCGGGCCAGTGAGGGTCTGACTGCTGGGTCTCCAATCCATCACGACAGCAGGGTTGAGCAAGTATCAATTGCAATCTGCTATCTTCTTCAGAACTCATATTCACAAACAATGGATGTGCTTGAGATTGCTGAACACTGTACTCGGCAATTCCTGACACTCCCATTCTATGAACGAGTTTTCCTCTCCTGCAATCTCTTAGATGTTTTCTGCATTCGTGGGGGTCCCAGGAGTCCGACCCTCCCAATCTCAAGATAGGGGATAACTTCATAGCGCCATTAATTGTAGTTTATCCCTGACCTTGTGTCATTGGTAACTGAATGTCCAGCCCAATTTTTGCAGTTCTGTTACGCTCTTCTTTGAAAGGTGCTGTACCGAACATACAAAATAATTTACATTTAATTTCATAGAATAAAGTTTTATTCTATTCTTTAACTCTCTCCACCAATCTATAGTCCTAAATAACTGTGCCCCGTGTATCAGATGTGAGATCAACAAAAACTATATTAGAGCTGACATTTGTGGACAAACAGGAAGGCTCCTCAAAGTCTCCTGATGGCCATATGGATCCTACACCATCACTGAACTATATGTATGGAGGTAGTGCCAGGATGTGCCGCTGACAGAAGACATTACAGCTCCTCTGTGCCAGCTAGTGGACACTAGACAGCCCCATGCACTGGTTCCAGAAATCGCATGGTCTGTACACAAGTGACCGGTCGCCCATGCGGCCTCTGGAGAAGGCCAGTTTCGGACTGGTACCATTGCCCCCTGCGAGGCTGGAGAAGGCTGTACCTCTATAGCAGCGGTTCTCCGCTACCCGGTGACACGTGGGATCCCGGCATGTGAACAGGAAGATGCTGCGGTGGAAGCTCCCGGTACACGGCGCGTACACCTGCAGGAGAAAAGCCAGAGGCTTCATACACACTCCGCACTGCATCCTTTCAGGTCCCGGGACCCCCACTTCTCCCAGCCAGGCCGGCCGCCCTCCTATTTTACTGGGGAACTGAGGGCTACGCAGCCGCCAGGGTTCGCATTCCTGCACGAAACCGAGCTCTACGACAGCAATGGAGGCAGCCATGATGGTGTAGAGCACGCAAAGCAGCAGCTTCGGGTCAGATTACGCTCTGGTCACGTGCCCTTCCCTTATCCAACACGAGGCGGCAGTAGTGAGCAGCCGGCAGTGGCGGGAGATGGCACCCAGCGGAGAAAGGTGTGTTTTTCTTTTACCCCTCAAAGGAAAACGACCACTGCTCGCATGATGAAATTATCACCACACCACCCTGTAGGCTATACAATACTGATTACGGCACAAACTTTGGTTATAGATGTCAACCTTTAGTTTAGTTGTTCCCTTGCGAACATAAACTCCTTATAGACGCATGCCGTAATAGTATGGTGTGCGTCGGGTGTATGGAGAGAGCTCACGGGCTGTAAGTCTGTGCTGCATATTGCAGCCAACGCTAGTAAGGTTGTCGCTCCCCGTGACATCCTCTTCCGAAGGCCTGAGGGCGCGTTTTGGTTGCGTTTTCATTGCGTTTTAAAACGCATTACAACAGCTGAGATGAGGTGATTTGCCTAATTACATTACTGTTAACGTTTGCGTTTACAAAATGCATGCGATAACGCATTGTTAACGCATGCATTAACAATGTGTTAACACATGCATTTTGTTAACATAGCGTTAACACATGTAAATAGTAATGTAATTAGGGTAATCACCTCTCCTCAGCTGTTGTAATGCGTTTTAAAATGCAACCAAAGCGCAACATGTGTCTCGTTTTAACCCATTCCTTACAACGTGCAATTTACATTACAACGTGCATTACATTGTAATGAATGAGTAGGAAGGGTTAAAGTACCCTGGTGGTGGGGGGTTTAAAAAAATAGTAAACATTAAAAAAGTTAAAAAAAATATATAATGCATACTGCATTTAACCCTGTAACGGAAAATAGCGCCAAGTACAATTTTAGCATTGAAAAAGTCATCAAAAGTTACACAAAATGACACCACCCACAACTCCATACACCAAAGTATGAAAAATTGATTAGCGCCAGAAGATGGCAAAATTAAAGGACACCTGTCATCAGGTCTGTGTCACTTGTCCTGTCACTACTACCTGTTGGAGCAGCTCACAAGGATCCATCCCAGCCTTTATCTAGTTATTTCATACATTAATCATTATAAAATCATCTATTTTTTATCATGTAAATGAGGCTGGTCACATGGTCAGAGGCAGTGATGTCACCCCTGTTACCCCTCCCCTCTCCTCCCCCTGCTCATGTCTGTGTATAATGTATAGTAAAGCATGGCTAGTGTGTGCTGCATCTGCTGACATGCTGCATCCTCCAATATACAGGTGAGAGACACAGACATCAGCTACACATGAATCTGACATGTTCTGCTGTAACATGGCTGCCTGTAGCTGCTGTATCTCTCTTATATACACACACATGCACACACAGGCTGCAGGGGGCGTGGCCACCAGCACCAGGAAGCACTTCATTATACAGCCTCACATCATTATACAGGCTGTCAGTCATGCACTGGGGGTGTGGCTGTGCCTCCCACTCATGAATAGAGTGGACAGCTTGAATATGCTAATGCTTCATTGGACATTTCACAGGTCATTTACATACAGCTTTAGGACCTCATTGCTTAGGTTTACAGGCATGTAGAGGGACAATGAAGGGATAGAGGCAATGCTCTCTAATGGCAGTTTATGAAAATATATTTAGTTTAGGGGGTTATTTTGCATGACGGGTTCTCTTTAAAAAAAAAAAATTGTAGGTTTTAATTTTTGTAAATGTATGAAAACATTATAAAACCTATACAAATTTGGTATCCCCGTGATCGCAACATAAAATCCAAGCCCACAAGAAAGCAGCGCAAATGCATTTTTTCCACCATTTTCACAGCATTTGGATTTTTTTTCCGACTTACCAGTACACGGCATGGAATATTAAATACCATCACTATGAATGGCAATTTGTTACACAGAAAACAAGCCGGCAGTTAAAAAAAGTTATAGATTATTGATGGGGAGTGAAAAAGCAAAAAAGGGCCAGGTGGTTAAGGGGTTAATTATGCATGCCTTCATCTCCTTATGCGCCCACCTTCTACGCATGCACAGACACAAACTATTGCGCAGCCTCCTAGGTCTCACTGCAGCTGCGCGAGTTTGTCTCTGTGCATAAGCGATAAGTACTTAGAGCAACGTGACGTCACGGCTCTCGGCCCAGAAGGAGGGCGCATGAGAAGATGGAGGCATGCATAATTAACGTTCGGAAGGGAACGAAAGATGGCCGGTGACGTAGGCTAACTCTGAAGGCTGATTTGCATATGTGATTAAATCGATTTTTTTTTTTAGCTAAACTAAAGGTTGATTCCCCTAACCATGTATGTGCTGTAATCAGTATTGCATAGCCTACAGGGTGGTGTGCTCGCATAATTTCATCATGCAAGTGCAACACCCCTGCAGATGCAAAGGGTTAGTTAGGTGTTGTGACACAAAAACAACCAAAGGGACAGGCACTACCAGCGTGGAATACCAATCAAAAAAAAAAAAAGAGTCCACGCATACCAAAGAGTACACAGTATGCAACAAGCGAACAGATAGATGCGTATATTGGACAAACAATGTAGTACAAAGTTTATTGAAAAATAGAATACATAATATCAAAAGACAAGACAAAAAAATTATTTAAAAAATACTTAAAATATACACCTGCCGGTGTATCTAGCTACCAGGGGCCAAAATAAGACACTCTGCTCCCTAGCTCAATCTGCCAGCAAAGTTAAACATGTGTTGAAAAAGACCTAGAAGCGCTACAATTTAAACCTAGTGGTTGCGGTGACCAAAAAGGTACATACCGCTAGTGCATACAGATGCGCTATACGGGCAAAATATACAATACCAAGATGTAACTTATTGATCCATGTGTAATGGGTTGTCAAGCATGGTCAGAGAGCGGGGGAGGTGGTAGACCCCACGCGTAATGTCACCACGGGGTGACTTCCTCAGGGGTAAGTGAAGACAAAGTGCCACGTCCTGCCTATATATGGGAGAATCCCCGCACCCTCTGCAACCCTGTGGCAAATGAAAAAAAAAAGAAAAAAGCAGACAATTACCTGCCATGAACATGAGGCGCTGTGAGATGGCGTGTATTGGATGCGACTGCGTCTGTGCAGAGAATGGCGATTCATGTGCACAATCATATGATCAATGACGAGGCCACATGATCTGAGAAAAACAACAAACAGTAAGTAACAGCGCCTGCGCTGTAATACTTTCTGTGTGCATAATAATGCAAGATATTAACTGAGTAGTATTTAGTCGGCAAATAATAACATAGTGTGCGATCCCCACTAGGACGATAAAGTTACAATTTACAACAAAACGGGAATGTAATTACAACGGTGACTTGCAACAAATCGTGCGATTCCCATTTTAACAAATTAGAGAATTAGCATGAATGCTCAGCGAATAATTATCCAAAGACGAGGTAAAAAATTGTATTAGAAAATGAATATAAATATACCAATGACGTAAGAATGTAAATGCAAAAGCCATATATAATTGTAAACAATGTGACACGGCGGTGAAAGAGGGATACTGAATAACAGTATATAGCTCGATCAAGAGCTCCATAGCCATAAGATGTAATACAACAAAAGCAAATTTTTAACCAATAGTATACCTATGTGTTACACGTACCACAAACATCAGGCGGACGTCAGAGAGGATAAGGTGCCTCAGTGCAGACCGGTAAGAAAAAAAGTGTATAGTGCATCACTAATGGAAGAGCCTAGACAAAAAATTAATAAAGTGTGGGGTACATAAAAACCACTAGCGGACATCAAAAGAAGCTGAAAAGCTCCAGTGTGAACAGGTGAGTAATATATAATATATACAGTGCATCACTGATGGTCTGAACATAGATCTGAATTCATACAGTGCAAAGTTCATTAACCCCTTAACGGAGTAGCTCTACGGCGCAGAGGTACAGGGAATGTATGAAGAGGGCTCACGGGCTGAGTCCTCTTCATGCAAAGGTAGGGGTTGTTGCATATTGCAGCAAACTCCCACCGCTAATAACCGCGGTCGGTGCTTGCATTACGATGCTTTATTACGATCACCGCGCCCCTGAACGTCATCCGGGGGGGCGGCGATCGGTTGCCATGGTAACCTCGGGTCTTCGTTTGACCCGAGGCTATCTGGCTTCTGGAGATTCGTTACGAGCCAGTGGCTCATTGTAATGAATGAGCTGCAAAAATGCCATATATTGCAATACAGAAGTATTGCAGTATATGGTAGGAACGATCTGACCATCTAGGGTTAATGTACCCTAGATCAGTGATTTTCAACCTGTGTGCCGCGGCACACTAGTGTGCCGCGACACAAGGTTGAGTGTGCCGCGGGGGAAAGTTCCCCGAACTAAGCTGCCCCGGTGTCGAGCTGCCGCCGTGCCCCTGTATTTCTGCACCCATACTTACCTCCAAGCCCCGCGTCGGCGATCCGCCCATCTTCTGTAGCTCCTGTACCGCGCGGCCCATGTCACGTGACTGACGCGACCTGACGTCAGGTCGCGTAAGTCACGTGACCAGAGGCGCGCGGTGCAGGAGCTACAGAAGGTGAGCGGATCGCCATTAGGAGTGAAGGTACGTGGAAGAAGACATCAAGGGTAAGTATATAGGGTTATTATTTGTATAGGGAAGGCAGCTAGGGTCTTTTTTTTATTAGTAAAGGTAGGCTGGGGCTTTTTATTTGTTAAGGGGGCCTTTAGGGCCTTTTAATTAGTAAAGGGGGGCCTTTAGGGCCTTTTAATTAGTAAAGGGGGGCCTCTAGGGCCTTTTAATTAGTAAAGGGGGGCCTCTAGGGCCTTTTAATTAGTAAAGGGGGGCCTCTAGGGCCTTTTAATTAGTAAAGGGGGGCCTCTAGGGCCTTTTAATTAGTAAAGGGGGGCCTCTAGGGCCTTTTAATTAGTAAAGGGGGGGCTCTAGGGCCTTTTAATTAGCAAAGAAAGGCCTCTACGGGCTCTTAATTTGTTAATGGAGGCCGCTAGGGGCTCTTAATTTGTAAAGGGAGGCAGCTAGGGCCTTTTTATTAGTAAAGGGAGGCAGCTAGGGCCTTTTTATTAGTAAAGGGAGGCCGCTAGGGTCTTTTTATTAGTAAAGGGAGGCATCTAGGGGCTTTTTATTAGTAAAGGGAGGCCGCCAGGGGCTTTTTATTAGTAAAGGGAGGCCTCTAGGGCCTTTTTATTAGTAAAGGGAGGCCTTTTATGACTGTTTTAGAGTCATTTTGTGCTATTTTGGTTGGTGGTGTGTGTGATACAAATGTGAAGCATTTGGAGTGTGAATGATAATTACATCAATTAGAATGTGACAATGTGGCCTATTAAGTTTCTAATAAGGACTATACAAAATGGAGTAAAACCTTGTTCTTTGTCTCATCCATGATGTGATCACGCAGTTTTAAAAGCGAGAATCACGCGCTGCACAGGACCAGCGCGTGATCATTGATACATATGTTACAAAATGATGATGTGACAGTATCTAGTACGGAATAATGCCTTTGTTCATTTCATGTTACAAAATGATGATGCGGCAGTATCTAAAATAGATAGTGCCTTTGTTTATGAAATGATATAAAAGCAAGGGGATCCTGACAGGGGGCAGGGACTTTTCCAGACTCTCGAGTGGACGCACTTCGGTCTGTGATGTTGATCCGGAATTTTCCTTGCCCTGCCGAGGTCCCCCGTCAGGATAAGTGATGCTACAATATCCGGTAATGTATTGATGCTTACTTTCTAATTAATATGTACTCAGTATATAAGCAATAATTGTTAATCTGTTATTCAGCAAATAAAAATATTACTGTTTAAGATTAAATTTGTATTGACCGTAGTTCCTTCCTAATTAGTATATTAGTGAGCGCAGTAAGTAGGACGCTAGGTCCACCTTATTTTTTGACAGGCAATACATTAATTGGCGTAGTTAGGCAGGATCCTGTATAAAACGCTGCGTTAACGGTCCGTGAGAACAGGCCCAGGCTGGATATCTCACTTACTGTCTGGAACTTCTGTTGAATGCAGCCCTATTGCACGGGTCGGCAGAAGTGAAGGATAGGTGGGGTTGAAGGAGCGAGTGGAGTGGGCTCACGGATAACGCAGCATATACAGGAAACTGAAGTTAATTTGGAAACCAAGACCTTTGCAAACATTCTGACATTATAGGGTGGTTGCAAAGGGGATAGGGAACTCCTGTGCAAAATTTGACCAATTGGCGTTTTGCCAAAATTCTCGATCTTTTTGGCACGAAGCCAAGATCCGAAAAATGTTCAGGAGACGTAAAAATCAAGCCCCAGAAGGAATAGAAGTGCCCGGCTGGTCTGAGGCACCCTATTCTATCTTAGCACAGGAATTAGGAACATCAGGGTTAGCAGAACCTTGGGAAAGTAAGCTCAAAACTTGTGAACCCGTAGATCTAGTGAAAACGCTAGAAGGGGTCCCTGCAAAGGCAGGTGATGCAGTAGCGTTAGGAAGACGCACCTGGATTCTTGTGAGTGCATATCGCGCGGTGCATCAAAAGAATCAACTTCTGTTAAAGAAGTGCTCTCAGCTAGAACAGAAAATAATCGAGCTGGGAGGTCAGAAGGTGGTGTTAGAATGTAATACCAGGCTTCTGAAAGATAAGTTGGAACACTATCAAGGAATAGCTGAAAAGGCAGCAGTTAAAGTAGCCCAGAACAAATATAAGAAAAGAAGAGGGAAGGTGAACAAACAGAAGGTACACAAAAGCATTGCAGTAGCATCAGTAGGAGATTGGGATCCCGATAAATGGGATGGTGATATATGGGATTCATCTTCCTCAGGAGAAGATTTCCCGGAGTGGGAAGATCCCCCAAATCCCATCATTGATCCCCCTGGATTAAAAGCTAATCCAGTAAGAAAACGTTCAGAAAGAACTGAACACGGGATGGAGCAGGCAAGAGATGCCGGAGGAAATTTAATGTTTGATGAAAATGGGGTCGCTATTTTGGTGCCTGTCCCACCGCAGACCCGAGCTCGGACGTTTGTAGAGGATTTCTCTCAGTCCGAGGTGGATAGTATACTCAACCAATTCAAACAGAAAACAGGAGAAAGTGAGATAGCATGGATGGTGCGTATCAATGAGCAGGGGGCAGCGGGAGTCACCTTTGACCCCCAGGACATTGTGAAGTTTCTTACTTTACCAAGAGACCCTACGATACAAAGGGCAATGAAAACATATTTTGCTTCAAACCCCCAGGAAAATAACCAAAGCTTACTGATACTGATGGCAAGATGTATGATGGACAAGTATGTGACTGAGGCAGACATACCAGTGCCAGATAAACCCTGGTTTTCCCTGAAAGATGGTATAGAACGCCTCAAAGAAGAAGCGATGCGCAGCGCATTGCCGGTTCTGGGAGTTGATGATGACTTCTTGAATATGCCTTTAACTGCTAGCATGAGAAATAGATTGGTAAAATCTGCCCCACAAGCCTATAAAGCAGTCATCCTAACACTGACTGTGGCTATGACTGGAGAACCAGTGGGGAATGTGTTAGGCAGGATGAGAGACCTACAGGACATGGGGGACTGGAAAGAACCCTCTGCACCTACCTCTCATCCAGGTAATAAAAAACCTTACAACCCAGGATACCAAAACAAAAGTAAGGAAGGGGAGGATCGGGTATCTCGAAAAGAGATGTTCCAATCCCTCCTAAAAGCAGGAATTAAGAAAGAGACCATAGATGGAAAAGAAACTGGAGAACTTTGGCGTCTTTACAAACAAAAGGTGCTGTCTGCCAAGAAAGCATCTAAGACCCAAGAAAGGAGTGACGCCAAAGTAGCAACAAAATCTAAACTGGAAGCCCCAAAGAAAGTAACATGGGAGGATTTCCAAAATATCTACCCATGGAAAGAGATGCAGGAGGCAATGGCCATCCATGCATCGGCTCCTGTCCCGGAAGACAGTGAGGAAGAAATAGCATAGGTAGCCAGCCAAGCCCCCATATGGATAAAAAGAGATGATCGTCCATATGTCAAATTAGGAATCCATTGGAAAGGGGGCAATGTACAACATGTCCCAGCATTAATTGACACAGGGGCGGAGGCTACCTTAATACATGGAAACCCCAATAAATTTAAAGGACCAAAGGTTCCAATTGCGGGACTAGGAGGAAAAGTCATAATGGGAGTGCAAACAAAAGTTGCACTAAAAATTGGCAATCTACCCATTCGAAATTATTCAGTGCTAATAGTCCCTGTACCCGAATACATCTTGGGTATAGATGTACTCAAAGGAATGACCCTTCATCTACAAGAAGGGAAATATGCATTTGGGGTTAATAAATCCCAGATCCAGATGAGACCAATACTGGTGGGAAAAGTAAAAATGCCTCCAGTACATGTTCCTCCTGCTGCTAAAATGGTAGCGATGAAACAATACCGCATACCCGGAGGACATAAGGAAATAACTGAAACAATAAAAGACCTGGTGGAAGCAGGGGTAATGAGGCCTACCACCACTGCTTGGAATAATCCGGTATGGCCTGTCAAGAAAAGTGACGGCTCATGGCGGATGACAGTGGACTACAGGGAGTTAAACAAACAGACTCCCCCATTGACAGCCGCAGTACCAGACACCATAACAATAGTGGAGACCATTCAAAGCCACTCAGGAACTTGGTATGCTGTGATAGATTTGGCTAATGCATTCTTTACTATTCCCATTGAACAAAAAGCACAAGATCAGTTTGCTTTCACCTGGTTAGGTAGGCAATATACCTTCACCAGGTTGCCACAAGGTTGGTTGCACAGTCCAACCATCTGTCATCGAGTTGTGGCTGAACATCTGGATGAAATTACACTTCCAGCTGGAATGCAGTTTTCTCATTATATTGATGATATAATGATACAGGGGAAAAGCAAAGAGCAAGTGGAGGAACAATTGAAAATTCTTCTGGCCCATATGCGAGCAAAAGGTTGGGAAATCAATGAGGCCAAAGTCCAAGGACCGGCTGAGGTAGTGAAATTCCTTGGAATTCAATGGAACAAGGGGCATAGGGAGATCCTTCCCAAAGCCCGACAAAAAATTATTAATTTCCCAACCCCAAAGTCTAAACAAGAAACACAGTCCTACATAGGACTATTTGGATTCTGGAGACAGCATATCCCACATTTGGGACAATTGCTGGCTCCCCTGTACAAAGTGACCCGGAAAAAATATGAATTTCAGTGGGAAGAAGAACAACAAGTTGCATTCGAAGCTGCTAAAGAAGCCATACAGCAGGCAATGGACCTATGGCCTATGGCAGCTGGACAGGTGGAATTGCATGTGACAGTCCGACATATGTATGCCACCTGGTCTCTTTGGCAAAAACAGGGAGGAAAAAGAGTTCCTCTTGGATTTTGGAACAGGAAATTACCAGATGCTGGAGAAAAATACACGCCCTTTGAACAACAGTTGCTGGCATGTTACTGGGCTCTTGTTGAAACCGAACAACTGACAATTGGACATGAAGTATTGATAAGACCAACAATACCCATAATGCAATGGGTACTGTCAAACCCAAAGACCAATAGGGTAGGACATGCTCAGGAACAAAGTATCATAAAATGGAAATGGTACATTTCTGAGAGAGCCAAAGCAGGAGAAGGCGGGACCGCCTCTCTGCATGAGAAAATAGCAGAAATCACAGAAGAAGACAATCCTCCAATAACCGCACAGGTGATGGAAGAATCACCAGTGAAATGGGGAAAAAGCTATGAAGATCTCACTGAAGAACAACAACAACATACTTGGTTTACTGATGGCTCAGCCAGGTATGTGAGTGGGAAGAGAAAATGGAAAAGTGTAGCCTACAATCCCAAATTAGGTAAACATTTGACAATGGAAGGAGATGGCAAGAGCAGCCAATATGCAGAGTTATATGCTGTTTTCCTTGCACTAGCATTTGAGAAAGGTGGAATGTGTCATCTGTATACTGACTCATGGTCAGTAGCAAATGGATTGGCTACTTGGATGATGGGTTGGAAAAAATACAACTGGCTTATTCATGGGAAAGAGGTATGGGGAAAAGAGGTTTGGGAGCAAATCGAAGAGATAGTGCAGCAAACTGTAACTACTGTATTTCATGTGGATGCTCATGTGCCAACTGACTCACTTGAACGTTTGTTTAACTCTGAAGCAGATAAAGCAGCAGCAATCAGAACGGCCGAGCCCGCTAGTGGAAACCACGCAAGTACCGGTGAGATTCAGGCATGGCTTCAGGGTACAGCCGTTTGGGCACACAACAAATCAGGACATTTGGGAGAGAAAGCCACTTACAGGTGGGCACAAGAGAGAGGAGTGCCCCTAACCATGGACATTATAAAAGAGACAATTTTGCAGTGCCCCATATGTCAACACTCACAGAAACGGGAGGTTCCACACACTGTAATGGGGCACATAGCCAGAGGACAATTACCAGCACAGATATGGCAAATTGATTTCATAGGGCCCTTATCAGAAAGCAGAGGGTGCAAATATGTTTGTACCGCAGTGGACACCTATTCAGGACTGATGGTAGGGTTTCCCTGCAAGGCCGCAACTCAATGGAGTACGTTGCGCACCCTGGAAATGATCACACAGTTCTATGGGGTGCCTTTACAAATACAGTCAGATAATGGGTCACATTTCACAGGACAACAGGTGAAAGATTATGCCCACGAGAACAACATCCAGTGGGTGTATCACATGCCATATTACCCACAAGCTGCCGGTTTAATAGAACGCATGAATGGGATGTTGAAGGCAGCCTTGAAAAAATTAAATCAATCAGATACCTCATATGGCCAATGGAGAGATAATTTGAGTGAGGCTCTTCAAGTGTTAAACAACAGACCAATCACTGATTCCATGACCCCTTTAATGAGGATGCTCACTCCCAATTTACAGGTACATGCTAATCAGGTCATTCCCACCGCACTCTGGTGGAAAGTGCATGAGGAAGCAAGGATCCCTGAAAGGGCTACCCCACAATCAGCAGGGTTAGATCTCTGTTCTGTTGAGACCTGGGTAATCCCATCGGGAAAAGTCCAGATGGTGGCCACTGGTTTGGGATGTAGCATACCACCTGATCACTATGGCCAGATAGCTACCCGATCTAGTATGGCACTAAAAGGAGCTATAGTGGTGGGAGGAGTAATTGATGCTGATTATCAGGGAGAAATCAAAGTGTTGATCAACAATCAAGGTCAGGAGCCCTTACTTATTACAAAAGGGGAAAGGATAGCACAAATGTTGTTAATTCCCATAAACCTATCTCTGGCCCAAGAGGGAACTGCCCCAACTGAAGTCACACAACGGGGAGACAAAGGTTTTGGCTCTAGCAACATAACAAATGTAGGAGCAAAAGTGTGGGTCCAGAATAATCAAGGACCACCATCACCAGCAGAGGTGATAGCTGTAGGAAAGGACCGCACACTTCTTATAATGCGACCTGGTAGCGAAAAATGGGAATATATCCCACATGAAAAGTGTTATTTGCGGGAATAATGCTATTTTCTTGTTGACAGGTTCTATGTGTGCTAATATTTGGAATCCTTGGAGGCGGGTATTTGGGTGTCGATGGATGGACACCAGGAAGACATCTCACTACGGAACAGGTGTGGCCGCACAGACGTCCAGGAGATTGGAATGTATACAACCTCACGGATGGAGGGATTGGATGTTGGTATACTTGAATCAGGCCTATAAGACTGATCCAGGACACATGAAAAGGATTCCATCATCATGTGTGAAAACTGGAACTCAATCTCGAAAGACTGTGGTTTCAGTAATAGTGACATTTCCATCTGATGCTATTTGCCCTGTCCGGAGAAGAAGGGCATGGTATGACACCATATTGGGAGGGGTGGAAGCTGTCACTGGAACTTTGAACTCTTTTGATATAGAGACTTTAGCAAATAGAATGAGTAATGCGGGAAAAGGTATACAAGATGTTTTAACTTTGCAAGGACAATGGATGCCTACAATATGGCGTCCATGGAACCAAGCTTTGGGGATAGATGCATTTTTGTTACAAATGAAAACTGCTTCTGATTCTTTTATGTTTGAAGTTGATTCTAATGTATCTAAAGTTTTTAATTGGACGGTGTGTACATTGCAGACTATGTATCAAATGCAACAAAAGACGACAATGCAAACTCAGTTAATGACTGGGAATGAACAGGTATGGAGGACCGTGTTTAATAACACTATACCCAACACCTCATGGTTAAAAATAGAAACATCTAAGATGATATGCAATGACACAGCTTGCCAAGGTATTATCAATATATATAATGTAACCAATCAACAGATAATGTGTAGATATGTAGTGTTACCATTTATATTGGGAGCTCCAGGTCATCAATGGTTCTGGATGCCTAAGATGAATGGTTTATATCTTGATGATAATAATAAGACTTATGATTTAAGTTTGTGTGATGATACTCTGGAAGGTAAGATATGTCGATTACACTCAACAGTGTATGAACCATGTCTCTTACAGAGTACAGTAAATGTATGTGAATTTACTATTTTGCCTACTACCTTCAAAATGTTAGTGGAAATAGGATCCCAAGAGATTTGTGTGATTACAGATACTCCAGTTATAGCAGGTATGCAGGTTCCCTTTGCTGGGTGTTTACAAAATGTTTCCACCTTACAATGGGAAAACCAAACATTCCTGTTAACACATGATTTAGATATACAAAAGACGGTTTATTGGAAACCTAATATATTAACAACAAATAACTGGGATCTGAATCTCACTAGATTACAGAATATTATTACAAATTCTGAAGAAGGTCAAAAGATGATAAAGTCATTGAATAAAACTATACAGCAACATGTAATTAGCACTACAATTGTAGCAGGAAAGATTGTTAAGATGGGTTCTTCCATCCAAGAAGCTACATCACATCACTGGTGGGACATTTTCATGGGATATTCTCCATCTGCAGAGAGGATGTTAAATTGGTTGATACATCCTGTGCTTGTAATTGCTATTATTGTAATTACATTATCTATCTGGAATTGCTTTATGGCTTATAAATTGTTTACCAGACCACGAGTTGTCATGGTCAACTACAGAAACGTCAAATAGTCTACATTGTCAAGGACCGATTGTGATACAAATGTGAAGCATTTGGAGTGTGAATGATAATTACATCAATTAGAATGTGACAATGTGGCCTATTAAGTTTCTAATAAGGACTATACAAAATGGAGTAAAACCTTGTTCTTTGTCTCATCCATGATGTGATCACGCAGTTTTAAAAGCGAGAATCACGCGCTGCACAGGACCAGCGCGTGATCATTGATACATATGTTACAAAATGATGATGTGACAGTATCTAGTACAGAATAATGCCTTTGTTCATTTCATGTTACAAAATGATGATGCGGCAGTATCTAAAATAGATAGTGCCTTTGTTTATGAAATGATATAAAAGCAAGGGGATCCTGACAGGGGGCAGGGACTTTTCCAGACTCTCGAGTGGACGCACTTCGGTCTGTGATGTTGATCCGGAATTTTCCTTGCCCTGCCGAGGTCCCCCGTCAGGATAAGTGATGCTACAATATCCGGTAATGTATTGATGCTTACTTTCTAATTAATATGTACTCCGTATATAAGCAATAATTGTTAATCTGTTATTCAGCAAATAAAAATATTACTGTTTAAGATTAAATTTGTATTGACCGTAGTTCCTTCCTAATTAGTATATTACTGAGCGCAGTAAGTAGGACGCTAGGTCCACCTTATTTTTTGACAGGCAATACAGTGTGCCCCAGGATTTTCTAAGTATAAAAAGTGTGCCGCGGCTCAAAAAAGGTTGAAAATCAATGCCCTAGATGGTCTAAGAATTAGTGAAAAATTAGTTAGAAAAGAAAAAAAATTAATAAAATATTAAAAATTCAAATCACCCCCCTTTCACTAGAACTGATATAAAACATAATAAACAGTAAAAATCACAGACACATCCCAAAATGCCCGATCTATCAAAATATAAAACCGGTTACGGCCGGCGGTGACCTCAGAGACGGGAAATGGCGCCCAAATGTCCGAAATGCAACTTTTACACCTTTTTACATCACATAAAAAATGATCAAAATGTCGCACAGACCTCAAAATGGTAGCAATGCAAACGCCGGCTCATTTTGCAAAGTATGACACCTCACACAGCTCCGTGCGCCAAAGTATGAAAAAGTTATTAGCTTCAGAAGATGACAAAAATGTTTTTTTATTTTTTGTACACATTCGTTTAATTTTTGAAAATATATTAAAACACAATAAAACCTATATAAATTTCGTATCACCGCGATCGCACCGAACCAAAGAATAAAGTAGGCGTGTTATTTAGAGTGAAAGTCGTAAAAACTGAGCCCACAAGAACGGACGCACGTGCAGTTTTTTAAAATTTTTTCCACATTTGGAATTTTTTTTCAGCTTCGCAGTACACGGCATGTTAAAATAAATAACATTACGGGAAAGTAAAATTTGTTACGCAAAAAATAAGCCCTCACACAGGTCTGTACACGTAAAAATGAAAAAGTTATGGATTTTTGAAGGTGGAGAGCAACAAATGAGCGAAAAAACCCTGCGTCCTTAAGGGGTTAAAAAACAATCCATATATGGCCAGGTGCCATAAACATAAATAAAATTAACACTGTACTCACCTTTACGATGCCCCCATAGGTCCTTTTCTTGCTTCAGATGCTCCGATGTCTCTTCATTTCCTCTTCCAGTGGTTCAGCTCCTCTTTGGGTCGTTGGGCTCTCATCGGGTGTTCCCGCTCGGCCGGCACACAAAATGATGGCAGCTGCTTGCCAACGTCATTGTTTGTGAGCCTCCGGTATCGGGAGGAGACCCGAAGAGGAGACGAACAAACCGAAGAGGAGTGGAAGGACCCAAAGAGGCACCGGAGCATCGGAAGCAAGAAGAGGAACTGGGAGGGGGGGGGCCTCTGAAAGGTGAGTACAGTGTTAATCTTTTTTATTGACTCAAGTATAGGCTGAGTTAACTCGAGTATATATATATATGGTAATCCATAACACATGTACGATGCCCAAAATATGTATCCAAGGACCAGAAAGAAAAAAAAACTTGAACTTTTCTACCTTTTGCCATATTTCAGGCATAAAGACATAAAAATTGAAATTTTTTTGTAAAGAATCACCCATAAGTGGGACACATTTGACCCATTGTTGTCCTAAATGACTGATGGGGATAAATATAATCCACCTGTGTGTTATCAAGTCTCCGTATAAATACACCTGCTCTGTGATAGTCTCAGGGTTCTGCATCATGAAGACAAAGGGAAAACTCCAGGCAGGTCAATGATGCTGTTGTGGAGAAGTGTAAAGCTAGATTTGGATACAAATAGATTTCACAAACTTTTTTTTTTTTTATAATCGCTTTATTGGCACATGACTGAAACAGAACGGCATTACAAATCAAGGAGCATTAGTTGAGGTCCATCAGAGATAACATCATACTTCATTATGTAATCATATGCAATTCGTGAATAATTGTGCATAAAAGCAACAACCTTAAAAAACCCTATTCCCAACTTAGGCATAGAACAATTACAATCTTGGTTGAACGGTATCAGAAGATAAAGTAAAAGTAATAACAAGGGTTAGGTGCCTGTCGATCAGTTATAATAATCATATTACAGCAAGTATTGCACTCATTGAAAAGGGATAAGAGACTCAGAGATTTCACAAATTTTAAACATCCAAAGGAGCACTGTGCAATCGATCATATTGAAATGGAAGAAGTATCAGACCACTGCAAATCCACCAAGACCTGACCGTCCATCTAAACTTTCATCTCAAACAAGGAGACTGTTTAGAGATGCAGCCAAGAGGCCCATGATCACTCTATATCAACTGCAGAGATCTACGGCTGTGGTGGGAGGGTCGGTCCATAAGACAACAATCAGTCGTATACTGCAAAATTCTGGCCTTTATGGAAGAGTGAAAAGAAGAAAGACATCCAGAAAATGTGGAAGAAGGTCCTCTGGTTAGATGAAACCAAAGCAAACTTTTTGATCGCAATGCCAAACGATATGTTTGACATACAAGCAACATAGGTCATCACCCTGAACACAACATCCCCACTGTCAAACATTGTGGGTGCAGCATTATGGTTTGGGCCTACTTTTCTTCAGCCGGGACAGGGAAGATGGTTAAAATTGATGGGAAGGTGGAAGGACCCCAATGCAATTTATCTTCCAATAAGACAATGATCCCAAACTTAAAGAAAAATCTACCATATAATGGTTCACAAATAAACATATACAGGTGACGGAATGGCCAAGTCAAAGCCCAGACCTGAATCCAATCGAGAATCTGTGGAGAGAGCGAAAAACTGATGTTCACAAACACTCTCCATGCAACCTCACTGAGCTCAAGCTGCTGTAATCGCAGCAAAAGGTGGCGTTACAAAGTATTAACTTCAGGGGGTTGAATAATATTACACGCCCCACTTTTCGGTTTATTATTTTATACAAAAGTTTAAACTATACAATAAATTCCGTTACACTTCACAATTGTTTCCCACTTGTTGATTTTTCACCCCAAAATTACAATTTTATATCTTTATGTTTGATACCTGAAATGTGGCTAAAGGTAGAAAAGCTCAAGGGGGCGATACTTTTGCACGGCACTGTAACTACAACAAAGGAAAGAGGAAGGTAAGGGCAAGACTCTCCAGGAGAAAGGGTGACAGAGGCCTGCAGCTGCACAAAATAAAAAGCTCCAGGAGAAAGAGAATCCGATGGACTCAGGAGGTGTATTATAATCTAACCTGGGCTCCAGAGTCTTAAGGAACAAATACATTGTGTGATCTGTGACTGCTGAGATCTTTTCGTAAGTCATCATTTTAGTGACCCTTGACCTGGGCCACTGACAAATGAGGAGTTGTCCAATTAACAGCAGATAAATTTATTTTGAAATAATCTTACAATGTTTTTGACTATTTACATGTGAATGGAGGGCGGACGAGAGATGGGAGGAGCGTGTGAGCGGACGTCACGTCGGCTCTTCGCCCCACCCTCCTCTGGGACCACGCTGAAAACAATGCTCGCTCCTCTACAGGGAGCCCATTCCCGCTGATCTCTGCTCATATTCACCGATCATAGCGCCAACACTGGCGCAGGACCGGTAGCCAGGAGATGGGGTCACAGCTTAGCGCATGTGAGTGGACCTTCCCAGGACATCACGGCTGCGCTTCACTGCAGGGCGGCATGGCAGCACGGTTCTGCTCTTCTCTTCTCCTTTTCTTGAAACGGTGTGGAGGGTTAGTGGCCCTCTGGATGTCAGCCTGAGACGCGGATCCTCTGGTGTTCGAGCGGCGCAAGGTGATGGTCGTTGGTGTCCGTGGAAAGATGATTGCGGGTATCTAAAATTTGCTGCATCTGATCTATAGGATCTCCTGATGTATCTCTTCGTTTCCAGGACTGGACTCCTCACAGCAGGTCGTGCAAATACGTTTTTGCGGTACGATGCAGGTTTGCAGTGTTTGTCTCTGCATATTGCTTTTCTGCCCTGCTTATTAATGGTATCTGTCTTGGCACAGTGCAATCTGTTTAACAGCCGCCCTGACTTCATCTTGCTATAACTACTAACTTTATCTACTCCTAAACTTGGATGTTGCATGCTTTATTAACCAGCTGTTATATGTTATTCGTTGGATAACCATTCATGCTGCATTTCATTCTATACTTTGTATTTTCTGCTAATAAGGTTTGGCGTGGTGATAGCCAGTGCCAGTAGGGGGTACCTGAATGTAGCATTTGCTGTCCAGCGTTTTGTTCTGCATCACTTTTTGCCACTTGGCCTCATCTTGCTAACTACTAACATTATTCATCCTTGAACTTGGACATTGTACTCTTTATTAAGCAGCCTCTATATGGGCACTCTGTGGATTAGCTAACTATATTGCATATGTTCTCTTCCCTATTTAAAGATAATAGTTCTTTGGCCAACAAGGTTAAGTTCAGTGATAATTTGTGTTCCCGGAAGAAAACTGCAAAAACATCTGAATGTTCTATTTGCTGTCCACCCCTGTTTTCTTTGGATTTATATATGGATAATTCATGTACAGCTTGGTTTTATATTGCTTTGCCTTGCCTGTCATTGTCTTGCTATAATTACTAACACTAAATAATTCCTGGATAAGGACTTTGTATTCTTAACTAACTAGCTAACCTAGCTACATTGCATATCTTTTTATCCCTAGTCAAGATAACAGTATCTCTGCCAATTAGGCTCGGCTCTGTTAATACCTAGCTTTGTTGTCTAGAATTGTTCTCCTGGATTTATACATAAGTAATGCATGTATTATTTTGCTCTGTATTGCCTTGCCTCGCCATATTTACTTGTCATCAATACCTTTGGGCGTAACTTTGTACCCATTAAGTTTGGGTTTAAGCTTAATTTTTTCTCGTTATTGTTAATCTTGAGTAATCCATATGATTCCTATTGTTTACGCTTACCGAAAAGTATTGCTGTTTGATAACAACTGTTTTGATATAGTGCAGTGTGTTTTAGCAGCTTCCCTTTTAATTTAATTTTGTTAGAGGGGCAGGATTGCCCTAGGTATTTGTATCTGTGTCAGGCTCTACCCTCTGTCCTCACCTGCTGAAACATTCGCAACTATTTGGGTTATTCTGTACCAGGCTCTAAAGCCTTTTTGTGGCTTGCCCAGACGGGTAAAAGCGGGCAATATGAGCAGACCAGGAACACAGAAAAAGGGGTCAAATGTTACTCCTATCTCTTCCCTGTGTAAAACACCTAATAACAAAAAAATGGTTGAGAAAGTGAGAGAAAATGCCTTAAAAAAGATAAATATGTAATTTCCCCAAAATCAATAGGGAAATTAATGGGTTCTTCTGGGAAAGATCCAAACAGGGAGTATCCACCATTGGAGTTCCCTATTGAGAGGGCAATCCTGACATCCAAGGAGAACCCACAGGGGTCTACTCCTGATTTAGTTGTAGCTGGGCAAAATTTGGCCCATGCAAACCTTATAGACCAGGGGACAGTTAATGAGGAAGGGATGAATGTGACGGCAGGCGATATGAGAGGGTAACAGTCTCAGGAGGTGTTGACTGAGGGAGGAATGGCGACTACCTTAACTGAGATCTTAGAGGCCATCATTCAGAGTAATGGAGATATTAAAGCCCTGACTACTGAGGTTGGCAAGTAGAAAGAAGAGCTGGTGTTATTAAGAGCAAACGCTCACAAACATGGGGAACTGTTAGATACAGTAGAGATGAGAACTTTGGAGTTAGAGGACGGAATTAACAAACTGAGATGAAAATGGTTATATCAGGGTTTGAAGAACAGAAAAAGAAGCTTATTGATCTAGAGAATAGATCATGTAGGTCTAGTCTCAGATGCCTGGGCTTTTCCGGAAGGGACAGAGGTGGGTGACCCAATTAAATTTATGCAGGACTGGTTAAATGGGACCCTATGAGATGGATTTGCATCCTTCCCTTCATTTGTAGAGAGAGCTCATAGGGTCCCCAGTAAACCCCCTATCCCTGGTGGTAAGCCTTGCCCGATACTGATAAAACTTGTGGTATCCAAGGACAGGGATTTGATTCTAAGGAAGATGAGACAATTAGGAAAAGCTGAATTTGAAGGTCACTTAATTAAGATTTTTCCAGATTGTGCTACTGACACTCAAAAGAAAAGAAATAGTTTCTTTGAAGTTAAGAATAGGCTACGACAGAAGGAAAAGAAGAAGGTGAACTCCGGCAGACCAGAGGAGGGAATCGGCACATGCAGGATATCGGGCGCACAATCTTAGTGAAAGTTCGACGTACTGTGCGTTCAGAGATGCTCTTCTGCCTACCTTGGTTGTAACGGGTGGCGATTTGAGTCACTGTTGCTTTTCTATCAGCTCGAACCAGTCTGCTCATTCTCCTCTGACCTCAACAAGGCATTTCCGCCCACAGAACTGCCGCTCACTGGATGTTTTTTCTTTTTCGGACCATTCTCTGAAAATCCCAGTAGATCAGCAGTGTTAGGATAGGGTACACACAAGACAGGGGAAGGTGAGCCCTGAGCTTACCCCAACCTCTGTCCCTTCCTATAGCCCCCCCACGCTAAACCGTGGGGCGACTACTTGAAGACTCGGAATATACTGAGTAAGTGTGGATAAGGGCAAACACAAACAGACTGACAAACATAGAACATGAAAGAATAGTAAACAAGCCGGAGTCACAACTAGAGGGAACGTCAAAGGCAGAATCAGTAAGCAAGAGTCAAAGTCCAAAAACTAGCCGAGTTAACAACAATATAGATACAGATACTGAGCAATACAAACGAGCAGCAACCAGGGAGAAAGGGATTTTCAAACACTGGCACTGGGAACTAGTGAAGCTGCAATTTATGCAGCCAGAACTCCACCTCCAGAATCTGATAGGAGCTGGACAGTACCTGGGAATTAACCCCTCACGGTGCAGAATAACCAGGCACCCAGCAGAGGTTCAAAGTCCCAGCCCCTCCTAGACAGCGCGAGATCTTAGCAGCCGCTGCCCAGGACGAGAGGTGGAGTTTGCGCGGATACGCGCCGGGGTACGGAGAACGCTGCTGGCACCACCAGAAGAACCAGAAGTCCCAGCAATCTCCCTAGCGAACCTGACAGTACCCCCCCCCTGACGGGGGGCCTTCGGACCCCTAGATCTTAAAGATGGCTTCTGAGGGTTGGCCTGATGAAACAACCTGAGCAACCGTGGAGCATGAACATCTCTAGCCGGAACCCAAGACCTATCCTCAGGACCAAAACCCTTCCAATGGACCAGGTACTGCAGGGAGTTACCTACCCATCTGGAATTCACCACTTTTTCCACTTCAAATTCCAGATTCCCCTCCACAATAGATGGAGAAGGAGGGTCAGGAAGAGGCAACACAGGCTCCACATAGCGCTTAAGAAGACTTTTATGGAAGGTGTTATGAACCCGCCACCCCGCTGGAAGTGTAATCTTAAAGGAAACCGGGTTAACCATATGAGTGACAACAAACGGACCCACAAACCTGGGCGCAAACTTCAAAGAGGGGACCTTCAATTTAAGGTTTTTCGTGGATAACCACACTTTATCCCCCACCACAAACGTACCAGAGTTAGTGAGCCTTCTTTCAGTCTGTTGGACCATAGAATCTTGTGCCCTCCGAATACTCTCCCGAACTTGTGACCAGAGCGAGCGTAACTTGGATGCAATAGCTTCCGCTCGAGGAATGTTAGAGACAGGCACAGATGAAAAAGAGAAACGAGGATGAAAACCATAATTGCAGAAAAACGGAGATACCTGTGTGGACGAACTACAGTGGTTATTAATAGCAAATTCTGCCAACGGAAGGAATTTCACCCACTGGTCCTGACTGTCCGAGACAAAGAGTCGCAGATATTGAATCATCTCCTGATTCATTCTCTCGGACTGACCATTAGACTCAGGATGAAACGCAGAGGAGAACGACAGATTAACTTCCAGTCTAGAACAGAATGCTCGCCAAAATTTGGAAACAAATTGTACGCCCCTATCAGACACAATATCATCTGGTATACCATGGAGGCGTACAATATTCTGTATAAACAAATCAGCCAATTCTTCAGCTGAGGGTAACTTTTTTAATGGAACAAAGTGTCCCATCTTGGAGAAACGGTCCACTACCACCCAAATCACTGTATAGCCTTGAGATGCTGGCAGATCAGTGACAAAATCCATTGACACTTTAGACCATGGCCTGGTGGGAACTGGAAGCGGAAGAAGAGGCCCCTCAGGACGTCTCCTGGGAGTCTTACCTCGCGCACAGACCTGACAGGCTTGGACAAATGTGTGCACATCTTTAGTCATGTGAGGCCACCAGTAACTTCTCTTTACGAGATCCAAGGTACTCCGCATACCCGGATGACCTGCCAATACTGAGCAATGCGTCTCCTCCAACACTCTCAAACGACAAGAAATAGGAACAAACAATTTGCCTTCCGGAAGGTCTTTGGGTGCAGATTTTTGTCCTGCTAAAATTTGAGAGGAGAGGTGGGAGGAGACAGCTGCCAACACAACACCTGGAGACAAAATATTACTGTCCGTAGTCGCTGGAAGCTCAGGAGTCCCAAAGCTACGGGACAAGGCATCAGCCTTCACATTTTTTGACCCAGGTCGGTAGGTGACCACAAAATTAAAGCGAGAGAAAAACAAGGCCCACCTAGCCTGACGTGAGTTCAAACGCTTAGCAGTATCCAAATATACTAAGTTCTTATGATCTGTGAGCACAGTTATCGGATGAAGAGCTCCCTCCAAAAAGTGTCGCCAGACTTCAAATGCCCACTTAATGGCAAGGAGCTCTCGATTACCAATATCATAATTCCTCTCACAAGAGGAAAACTTTCTAGAGAAATATGCACAGGGCCTCAGTCTGGTGAGAGTGGAGGACCCCTGAGACAACACTGCACCTACTCCTACCTCGGAGGCATCAACTTCCACAACAAACGGTAGAGAGAGGTCAGGTTGAACCAAAACTGGGGCTGACGAGAATGCCGCTTTTAAAGTTTCAAACGCTGAGCAAGCGGCAGGGGACCAGTTGTTTGGATCAGCACCCTTACGGGTTAGATCCGTGAGGGGTTTGGCGATCACAGAAAAGTTCTTTATAAAGTTCCGATAATAGTTAGCGAAACCTAAAAATCGTTGAAGGGCCTTAAGATTTGTAGGCCGAACCCAGTCCGTGAGCGCCTGAACCTTACTCGGATCCATCTGTACATCAGAGGGAGTCACAACATAACCTAAGAAGGAAACCTTCTGGACGCAAAAAACACACTTTTCCAGCTTAGCGAAGAGGTGGTTTTTGCGCAACCTGGTAAGTACTTGGCGGAGATGTTGCTGGTGAGAAACCATATCAGGAGAAAAAATCAAAATATCGTCTAGATACACCACCATAAACACACCGATGTAATCATGAAAGATGGAGTTCATAAAACCTTGAAAAACCGCTGGGGCATTACTCAAACCAAAAGGCATAACCAGGTATTCAAAGTGCCCCAAAGGTGTATTAAATGCGGTTTTCCACTCATCCCCTTCTCGGACCCGAATCAGGTTATAAGCCCCTCTGAGATCTAATTTAGAGAAAACTTGGGCCCCAGAAACCTGATTTAAGAGATCCGGGATCAAGGGGAGGGGACCTGAGTTTTTTACCGTTATCTTATTTAATTCTCGATAATCAATACACGGCCGTAAACCACCATCTTTTTTCTCAACAAAAAAGAACCCGGCCCCAGTGGGCGACTCAGAGGGACGAATATGTCCGATTGCCAAACTCTCCTCAATATAGCTCTTTAGTGCCTCCCGTTCTGGCACCGACAAGTTATATATACGACCCTTAGGCAATCTAGCATCGGAAAGAAGGTCAATTTTACAATCAAACTCCCTGTGAGGAGGAAGGACTTGGGACAAGGGTTTAGAAAACACATCTGAGTAGTCAGAGAGAAAACCTGGAAGACTCTGATCTTCCGTCACTACTGTACATAGTGAAACTCTGGTCAGGTGTTCCTTACAGAGAGGACCCCAATGAACCAGCTCCAGAGTTTCCCAATTAATTACCGGATTATGGATCCGGAGCCAGGGTAGACCAAGAATGACATTTTCAGACAGGTTTTCCATAACTAGAAAAGAACACCATTCTTCATGCATAGCTCCCACCATAAGCTTCATCTGCGGGGTTCGGAATTTGATCAACCCTGCCTGTAGAGGGGTCAAATCCGCACCCGACATCTGGATAGGAGTGGACAATGGAATCAATGACATGCCAAACTGAGAGACAAAATTATAATCGATTAAATTAGTCGCAGCACCTGAATCCAAAAAGGCGCGACCAGTGCAGGAAACAGACTGAAACTTAACCGTACAAGGTAAATACATTCTAGCCACAATAGGGAGTACCTGAGCTCCTAAGCAGTCCCCCCGACTACTGCTTAGGAGCGGAAGTTTTCCTGCTGCTGCCTCTTGGAACAGGTGTTGATCTGATGATCAGGACTTCCACAGTAGAAACAAAGATGGCGTCTCACTCGACGTTGCTTCCGCTGTGCAGGAGAGATGCTATCCAGCTCCATGGATTCCAATTCTGGACTACCCGGAGACGGACTGGCCGCTGGCTGACAGTCCGAGGACACCCGAGGTGATCGCCTGGATCTTAGGCGACGATCAACTCGGATGACCAGAGTCATAGCATCATCTAATGTCTGAGGCTCGGCATAAGCTAAGACTAAGTCCTGTACTCGGTCTGACAGTCCGGACATAAATTGGTCTTTTAGGGCGCAGTCATTCCATTGCGAGTCAGTCACATACTGTCTGAACTGGGCACAATACTCTTCTGCTGTCCGTTTTCCCTGACACAGAGATCTAAGGTGGGAAACTGCAAGTGCTCGACGGTCAGGTTCGTCATAAATCTGGCCTAAAGCAGAAAAAAAAGCGTCAAGAGAAGAACGGGATGGAGAGTCAGGTGGGAGAGAAAAAGCCCAATTTTGCGGATCCCCACGCAACAGGGAAATTACCACGCCCACCCTTTGAATCTCTGTGCCCGATGAACGAGGGCGTAAAGAAAAGTAAAGTTTACAGCCCTCCCGAAATGAAAAAAAATGCTTACGGTCACCAAAAAACACGTCAGGGAGAGGAACCTTAGGTTCAGGTATGGGTGGCAGTGGATCCTGCGGTGATGTCTGCCGTGGAACCTGCATAGATTCCTGAATTTGGAGACGGGAAGCTAGATCCTGAACAAACTGAGTTAGGGTCTGGACCTGAGCGACCACAGCTGACAAAGGCTCCATGGAAGGAGAGAATGTAGCAGGTCGGATACAGGATGCAGACCTATGTTAGGCCAGTGTTTCTGTTAGGATAGGGTACACACAAGACAGGGGAAGGTGAGCCCTGAGCTTACCCCAACCTCTGTCCCTTCCTATAGCCCCCCCACGCTAAACCGTGGGGCGACTACTTGAAGACTCGGAATATACTGAGTAAGTGTGGATAAGGGCAAACACAAACAGACTGACAAACATAGAACATGAAAGAATAGTAAACAAGCCGGAGTCACAACTAGAGGGAACGTCAAAGGCAGAATCAGTAAGCAAGAGTCAAAGTCCAAAAACTAGCCGAGTTAACAACAATATAGATACAGATACTGAGCAATACAAACGAGCAGCAACCAGGGAGAAAGGGATTTTCAAACACTGGCACTGGGAACTAGTGAAGCTGCAATTTATGCAGCCAGAACTCCACCTCCAGAATCTGATAGGAGCTGGACAGTACCTGGGAATTAACCCCTCACGGTGCAGAATAACCAGGCACCCAGCAGAGGTTCAAAGTCCCAGCCCCTCCTAGACAGCGCGAGATCTTAGCAGCCGCTGCCCAGGACGAGAGGTGGAGTTTGCGCGGATACGCGCCGGGGTACGGAGAACGCTGCTGGCACCACCAGAAGAACCAGAAGTCCCAGCAATCTCCCTAGCGAACCTGACAAGCAGTTTCTGAAATACTCAGACCAGCCCTTCTGGCACCAACAACCATGCCACGTTCAAAGGCACTCAAATCACCTTTCTTCCCCATACTGATGCTCGGTTTGAACTGCAGGTTATTGTCTTGACCATGTCTACATGCCTAAATGCACTGAGTTGCCGCCATGTGATTGGCTGATTAGAAATTAAGTGTTAACGAGCAGTTGGACAGGTGTACCTAATAAAGTGGCCGGTGAGTGTAGACAGGTTGTGCATCCAGATCAAAACTTTATGCCGGGCGGATCCATTCTGGACGATCTCCGCAGACTCTTCCTGAATATGCAGATTATGCCATCCAATCCCGGTCGGCGATCCCTGCTGTTCCTGGGCGCCTCAAGGGCCCCTGACACTTTGGAGTGGAATTTTCTATGGTACACTTTGGGTAGGATGGGATTTTGGGCAGAGATTCATCTCTGCTATTGCTGTACTCCGACCCCCACGGCTAGAGTCCTTATTAATGGGTCTGTCTCAAGATCCTTCAAACTGAGTAGAGGCTCCAGTCAGGGGTGCCCATTATCACCACTCCTCTTTGCGATTGCCATGGAACCTCTTGCATGTAAAATAAGACAAGATCAAAGTTATTGAAAGCTTGCTGGCTGATCTGGCGGGGTAAACAACCCTGGCTCAAGATGGAGGTTTTGAAGCAGTCTTACGAGAGGGGGGGATTTGGAATACCAGACTTGAGAGTATACTTTATTATATCCCAGGCAAAGTATATATCAGTTTGGGATAGGACCCCTCTTGCGATTGACTGCAATCTCCAATTTAAGTATCATGGGTATAATGTTATACTCTGCTCTAAAGTTTAAAAAGTGTTAAAACCGCGATACCGCGGTTTATAACACTAACAAAAGTAAGTGCCGGCACCAGCTCACCCTGAGCTGGTGCCCTGTACTTACAGCTTACACCGACCATTCTAAATGGTCGGTTTCCTTTAAGTAATTCTTTGACAATAGTGCCTTTAAGTCTTTCCAGCAACTACAAGAGGAATATGGGATACACTCCTCCGGCCATTATACATATTTACATTTTATACATTGGTGGAGGGCTATGGATAAGCCGCTGGTAACTCTGGAGGAGTTACACCCACCTTCTTGACTCCCACTTCTTGTTGGGTACTAAATCTAAAAGTAACCAGCTACTAAGATTCTGGCCTGTGAAAGATCATAACAACAATGTTAGGAAAATAATAAATAAATGGACTGGAGAGGTGGGTACCCATGATGAAGTCGTTTGGAAAAAGGTGCTCATTGCTTAGCACAACAATTTATTTTGAATCATATGTACTATACACCAAAATATTTATCAAGATTTGGATCAAGGATTTTTAGTTGCAATAGATGTGGCCTGGAGAAGGCAGATGATATACATATGTTGTGGTTTTGCCCTAGGATCCCGGATGTAGGCATCCCGGATACATTACAGACCTGTGTGCTGGGTATATTGGATGAGGGAATCTGCAAGGCAGTCAATCACTATGTGGTCAAAAAAAATTTATATGCAGCAAGAAGGGACCCGACAGATTGACGCTCACTTCTAGTGTTGCGTGAGGTTGGGCATTCAATGATGCAATGATGAATGATTGTAAATACACAACTTTTTGAACCTAAACAGACAGCTATAATAATGAATGTAAAATATAACAATATTTGTTAATGCAAAGAAAGTATGATATTAGGAAGGAAAGCTAGCTCCATTATGCTAATTATGTTTTATTTCAGTTTTTTCCTCCCATTTGTCTTGAGCCTTTACCTTGCATTGTCTACATTGTCAAACACAACTTAAGGTAACATAATATGGCTGGCATGAGAAGTTGCCTAGCAACAAGGATAGGCAGGGGATAACCTGCAACTAGGAATGGTTGCAAAGGGTTGTATGAACTTTGTAGAAAAATTAAAGTCTAAATGTTTATATGTGAATGTGTTTTTTTACTTATCATTTAAAGGAAATCAACCATTACTATACAGTGGTTTTGAGACGCTATTACTTACATACTGATGCTGCGCTGCAGATGACCAATCTATAAAGCTTAAGTACAGGAACGTTTTGATTGCATAGAAAAAGAGCTTTGAAATCGCTCGACACTGGAGCGCCTTGGGTGCTAACTATATGCATAATTATGCACAACTATCGCAGCTCCAGGGACGCTTCCTTCCATTTCCATGTAAGAGGCCAGCTGCAACCTGCAAGAGGCGTGCATAATGCGTTCCTGTAATTCAGGTTTATAGATTTGTCTTCTGCAGCACTGCATTATTATGTGAGCGATAGTGGCTTAAAACCACTATATAGCAGTGGTTGCTTTTCTTTAATTGTATTCCTAAGGACTCATGAACACGACCATTAACTTATACTTGTATTGTGCAAGGGCACAGTGCAGTGAGGCCTTTTCTGGTCTCGATTTCCGGTGCATCCGCTCACTACCTACGGACATTGGTGGGGGAAGCAGTGCCTCCATCACCAATGTCCACCTGCGTAAACACCCGAGAACAAGGCATATTTTAGCACACCTGTGTGTATGAGGCCTAACTGTAATCACACATCTAACACTGCATTTGTAAAATAGTGTTCTTGGCAAAGTCCCCAGACACACATATGTAATGTATATACATGTACAGGCAAAGACAAATTGTACAGTTATCAACCTTCAAATAGCTTTATTTTTTTCATTAAATGTTTTTATCTTCAATATGATTCTACTTGTCATCTGAATAGCTTCATCCCATCTGTTCTTCTCTGGGCTAGTGCAGGTTGACATATTTTCTGTGTACTGCAAAATGGTTTTCAAATACCTAGCATAGACAATAAACAGACAAACAAAAAAATTTAGTTTTTAAGAACTTTTGTAGAAACTCTGCATGCTTTTCTAACTTTCCACATCCTAATGGTACCAATTGCAGCTAACCTCTCTAAATCATTAACAAATGCATTAAATAGCACATTATTTGTCTGCAAACTTTTTGCATTACAAGTGTGAGGTTAACTGAGGATAGCACACTATTCAAAGGCTACCACCATCTCACCTGGATTTATTCCACCCGAGGTCGTTCCTGACGTAGAATTGAGTTAGGGACCAGTGGACCTGACACAGGCTATAGTTAATGCGGAGGGTCGTTGCGTTCCCACCCCAGACCCATGGACTCATGGAGATGGAATTAAAGGAAGGGGGGGGGGGTTATAAAGTACAACAGTGACAAAAAGTCTATCCACAGACCAGTCAGGGATACAAAATTTAGTCACTGTATAAAATCCACCAGAAATGGGTCAAGTCTGCAGCAACAAATCTGCAGGAATTGCTATGGTTATCCTGCTACATTCATTGTTTTGTCTTGCATTGTTTTGTAATCCGAAACGTTAGAGAGGTTGTCAACAATAGGGTGACTGTCTATAACTTCATTGCCAACTAACCTGCTGCATGCTTGACCCAAATCTCCCTGGGTTACTTTTGTATGAGTACAGGTAACCTAAAACTAGGAAAGGATCCACGAATACATACCAGTCTTATTATATTTACTCTCTTTGCAAGTTCCATTATTTGTATTCACAAATACAGTCATAAATTACTGCAGGTTATTGTAACCAAACCTCTAAAAAGTATTTTAATAACAAATAAATAGTGCTGGTAATAATAGTGAATATCTAATTTACTTCATTATAAAAATCAGTCTCTGTGGTTTGGTCTTTCAGAAACAGAAGAGCTCTCCAAGCTACAGTTTCTTGATTGTGTAATGAAAAATTATAAAAATTTTCCAATATACTTTCTGTATCAATCTGTAAATGAGCCCTGCACCTGAGCATTGACAGTTTTTTCTACAAAGAAGTAAATAATAAAGTTTTTTTATAGAATGACAGCAAGCAAAGATCTAAATAACTGTGAATAATTAATGCAGAAAGCATATTGGGAAATTTTATAACTTTTTATTACACAAGCAATACCAAGTGTGGAAAGTGGACCACCCCTTTAATTCCCCATAGAATTAAACAGTTGCATAAACTGTGTAGTACAGGGAGTTATAATGTTTCTGAACCTCACAGTGTAGCGGTTTCCACAAAATCTATCACACATTCATGGCACATCTTGTGGTTATGACTTAAATGTCTTTCATGCTAAAATACCTTTAACATAAAATCTCATCCATTTTATGTTTTATTCCAGTAGTGGACTTGGCTTAAGAAAGCAAAAAACCCTAAAATATTCACTGTAGAAACAAAGGCTACATATAAAATAAATGACATATTTTTGATTTCCAGCTCCTTACTTTAAGTATTTTTGGTATTCCAAATGGGTTTTTTCAGATGTACATAGATGTATATTGTGCAAATCCATGATCACTATTGTAATTATTAGACGCAGAATTGTAGACAATGATCTAATGCTGTGAAAAACAGAAAAGGAAATAAAGAATCAAATCGACAGATGGAAAAACGATTTTGTTCCTAAATAAATTGAGTGTAGTAGATGACATGATCATGTAGTAGATGACATCTAGCTCACGAGAAGTCAGTCATAACAAATAAGTGAGGCAGTAAACATAAATTTCAGGAGAGTAAGAAAAATATTGGGTAAAAGGAAGCAAATCTAAGCACAGAGAAAAACATGAGTGGGAAATAAGACGAGAAGGGGAAAAAGAGGAAGGATGAGAGAAGAGAAAAAAATGATTGGGGTGGTGAGAAAAAGGGGATGGCTGAAATGGTGATTTAAATGCAGTATGAGAACACAGATCAAATTAGGTTTATGTTCACTGATGCCAATCTGATGTATAGAAAAGAAACCACAGCAGGGGAACATATTGAGGTGACAGAGCACCATATAACCATTTGAAAGCAAAAGGGTATCTAAAGGATTAAGGCATTAAAGGAAATTATTGTAATCCAGGACACCAGGTAAGATGTTACAATTGGGAACCATATTACAAGGAATCATCTGCCATTCCCTACTTTATTTGATCAACTAAGGAGTAAGCATGTCAAGTGGACTATATTACCTCTAAAACATCAAGCTAGTCAACAACTAGCAATAATTAAAAAAAAAAAAATCAATGCAGAGGCACTCGCTCACTACTACGCACTGGGCTTTGACAAATTCACCCCCCTGTGGAATAAACAAGTTCCACCGAAGCTTGGATGCCCCAAATTTATACTCCACCTTGCATACCTCACCACTGCTAAGGTCAGTAGGCCCCATCCTAGTTTCCAGGACCTATGTCCCAAATGTTCAGAGACTTCGGGTACCTTCTTCCATTTGTTGTGGTTTTGGGAGCAGGTTCGTAAATTTATAAATTTCACAGGATGGGAGTGGCAGTCCCTGAAAACCGTAAATCTTGCCTTCTCCTGGTGGACCCAGAGTTGTTCCAGTGTGCGGCAGACTGGACTTTCCTCACCAAAATGTTGTATTGTGGCAGGAAACTGGTGGCAAATTTTGGATGTCAGCCTACCCCTCGAACTTGCAAGACTGGATTAAGTCTGTCAATGTTACCTCCCCCCTTAAAAAAATGGGTGTTCATCCATAAGAAAAAAGAAAAGAAATTCCACGCTATATTGGATAGGTGGCTTTAATCTTCATTTACTGCCTCCCCTCAGATTCCTACTTAAGTATGTAGGTGAACCTTGGGGTGTTGATGTGCCACAGGCACACTCTCAAGTGTTGTATTTGTCTGCATTGAAGTTTTTGTCTGCATTGAAGTATTATGTCCTGGAACTTTATCCTCATTGGTATTGATGCACCAGCTGCCCAGACATATGTGTAGTCACAATTCCCATGTACTCTTACAATGGTTCTATTTTAAAGCATCATTTTTTATAATAGAACAGAGTGGGTATAACTTTGTAGCATTTGACAACCACGGCAATAACAAAATAGCAGCAAGAGAAAAAGGGTTTTCGGGCTGTGGCTTCTTTATACAATTATTTTGCTAGGAAATATAGTTATTTTCTAATTTAAAATTGTAACTTTTGTAATTGTGAGCATAAAAAAGGTTCTGCACCTCACTTCTATTTTGCGTGGGCAATTAAGATGAAAGTTATGATGTATACTTTCTACAAGTATGTTGCTGGGGATGTGAATCTACAAGGATGTTAGCAAGTGCTAGTTCATTTCAATACTGTATTGTCATAATTCAGAACAGGTTCTTATGGAAAAAATGTACATACCTACATAACAAGCGTTGATAGTTATGTCGTTGTCGAGATCGCAGTATTTTGTTTTGCCACTGTTCATATCTTAGTTCTGAGATGGAAATAATATTATTAGACACTTGATGACACTGAGTGCTAACTTTGTGTAAAACACTGACTGCCTCCAGGACCAATCGAGGACAATACAGGTTCGAAATATGTTTTCTGCAAAGATCCTTCGTAGAGAGAAACCACCTGATAATATGAAAAAAATGTGCATTAACATTAAGAGTGCTAGACTCCAGGGTTACACGGCTTCAAAGCATAAAATTTAGAAATTGGAGGAGGCCCTTGGGCAACTTTTTGATTTTTCAGCTTACAAATAATTTTGTTTCTCCATCTTCTGACGCCAATAATCTTTTCATACTTCGGCGTACGGAGCTGTGTAAGGTGTCAGTTTTAGCGAGAACTGAAGTTTTTATTGCTACCAAGTGTCTTTTTGGATATTTGGGTGCCATTTTCCTTTTACAGGAATAATACTAATTATATTTTGATAGACCGGACATTTCAGGAAGCAGTGATACCAAACATGTTTATGATTTTACTTATATTTGATTTTACTATATTTTTATATCAGTTCAAGGGAAAGGACGGAGGTAAATTGAACGTTTTTTACTATTTTTCAGACCCCCCCTAGGGTACTTTAACCGTAGGTTGTCTGATTGATCCTTTCATATACAGCCATACTACAGTACAACAGTATATGTCGATTTTCCACATCATCTATCATCCTGATCTGCATAAACGAGACAACCTTGGGCCTTATGTTTTGTTTATATGGCAATTTTTTAAAATCTTTTAAGAAGGTTCTGTATCTTAATCTGTAGAGGTGATTGGGTGTTCAGCTGTTGAGTACTTTATAGGGTCGGTTTCAGGAACATCTTAGGGAACCTATCACCATGAACCTCATTTTCAGTAAAGGTAGGTTGCATTGCAAATAAGCATTTGCATTACAATATAATTTTGTGTTATAACTTACCTTGCGTCCTGACAGAATTATTATTTTTTTTTTTTTTAAGTATTTATTTTTGCAATTTTTGGAAAAATTTTAACAATTACAATAAACAAAACCAAAGAACAGGATTGTCTGTTACATACTTTCTTCCCCACCATGCAGAATAATTGAATAACATCCGTGGTAACGAACAGGATCTTATTGCGTTCCAATATTAACTGAGGGATATAGCGCAATAAATGACAGCAGATAATGTAGCCAGACGTCTTGTTACGACAAAAATAACTGTTGACACATAGACAATCAGTCACACACACACATATCAGCACGCTCAGTCTCCTTCATTATGGTGAGAAGCTGATACCACATGTGATTATAAGGCTTTATGGGGAGTCGCGCACCATCTGGACCAGATGCGATCAAACTTCTGGGGACACTTCCTGTTGACATACAGGGACCGGTAGTGGGGAATGACACTGTTAATAAGTAGTATCCATCTTTTTAATGGAGGGGGCTCCTGGTCCTTCCAGGTCATCACCACCACTTTTCAGGCGTAGTATAAGACAAACCTAAAGAAAATTTTATCATAGTGGCCATTGACAACTTCATTTATAATGCCGAGGAGACACACAGAGGGAGACAGTAAGCGTGGGAAATCAAAGTGTAAATTTAGGAACTCCAGCACTTCGGACCAGAAGACATGAACCCTAGGGCAGGACCAGACACAATGCAGGAAGGATCCGACTTCAGCCTGACAGCGAAAGCAAAGATCATTGGGCATTGCTCCCATGCGGAATAGTCTAGCAGGGGTGAAGTATACTCGATGGAGGAATTTAGATTGGATCAGGAAGTCCCTCGCTCTCACTACAGATGTGAAGTAGGACTGTTCGACCTCCCTCCAGTCATCATCTGACAGGTCAGGGATATCCTGTCTCCAGCATTCACGGGCTCTATCAAACGGTCTGGACTTTTGCTCTTGTAGGAGGGCATAGCACTGAGTGAGTGGCTTAGGGAGGTCCGGGGTACTCATCAGAGTCTCCAGTTTGGAAAATTTCAGGCTGAAGGAGCCAAATTGGGCTTTGAATGCGTGTAGTGGAAGCTAGCCGTATTGGGTACAGTATGTCTCTCCCTTATCTCGTTAAAGCTGAGTAATTCTGCGTCCAGGGATAAGAGCTGACCTACAAATTTCACCCCCGCTGCCCCCCACATTGTCCAGCCTGGGAGGGAGAGGAAGTGAGAGAGCCACGGATTGAGCCAAAATGGAGTCCTAGGCGAGAGTGGGGGAGGGCTGCCTGTTTCTACCAGGGACTGCGCCCTACGCCAGCACACCGCTACCGTACGTAGGGGAAGTGGGGTATCGGATGGGGACTTATACCTGTATAGCAGGTTTGTAAGGGCCTCGTAGGAACCTACCAGGGCACCAGCCAGTGCAGTAGCTGCATTACCCATGTCTATATCTATCCACCACTGGGCATATACTAGCTGGGAAGCCAGGTAATAAAGATACAGATCCGGGGCGGCCAGTCCACCCCTAGCCTTGGGAGCCTGAAGCAGCGCTAAACTGAAGCGTGGGACGCCCCCATGCCAGTAGAAGGATCTGAGAATGCCGTCTATGCGTTTAAACAGGCTCTTAGGAAGCAGTATAGGACAAGCATGGAAAAGGTATAGAAATTTGGGGAGGAAGATCATTTTGAATATGTTAATACGCCCGTATAGGGACAAGGGGAGAGTGGACCAGGCTTTTAAGCGCGATTCCGTTGCATTTATCAGGGGTGTAATGTTTAATTCCGTATATGCCTGAACCTTGCGTGACACCTGGACTCCTAGATATTTAAAAGTGGACACCACCTGGACTGGGACGGGGAGGGAGTGTACCCCTACATCTGATCCTGACAGAATTATCTGTGTAGTCCCAGGGATTGGGCTTTGGTTTGGATCCATTTCATAAAACAACATGTTACTTGTCTGTACTGCAGACTGTTCAGCTCTCAGTTCCCACCTTTGTGCCCCTGTACAACTCCTCCATCCTATCTTTAGTGGAAATTAGGTCTCAAGTGACACATTCCCTTTAAAGGACATCTACAGGAGATTGCCGAATTAGTACTTTTATCTCCTTTTTCTTAGCAGCGATGTAAATAAGAAGGTCTGAAGGGACACCATCCCTGCACCTCTAAACTGGTTAGTTTAATGAGGTCAACACGAGTCCCTTTTAAAGAAAATGTATCATCAAAGTCAAGCACGATAAACCAGGGACATTATTTAATAGATCCAGGCACTGTGACTGTAGTTATATTCTTATATATGTTATACCTAGCCTCCTTCCTTCTAAAATCAACTGTTAAAATTATACTAGTGAGCCAGAAGGGCCCCTCAGTCCTGCAGCTTCACATGCTGTTACAGTGTGCAATTAAACTTCCTCTGCTGCACTGAGCGTACAGTGGAGAGGGGAGATACTAACAGCCTGTGAAGTTACAGCATTGACACTGGTAACACCCTCCAGAACCATTTGGGCTCATTAGCATAATTTTGAAAGTTGATTTGAGAAGGAAAGAGGTAATGGATAACAAATATAAAAGATCATCACAGTCACAGTGCCTGGATCTATGAGTGTTGGCCCCAATCTGGTTGGACAGTGGTGGTTTATGTTAGACTTTGTTCCCTAGCTATCCGTGTCTAAAGATCATTTTGTTAATAGAGTTTACAAAACTCAAATGTTTCTATACTACACTGGTGTCAGCATGGATTTTAACTGTCCTTGATTTGTTATGGAAGCAGTGTAGCTAATGCTCATGAGGCGGGAATCCCCTAGATTAGGGGAATATTGGGTATGAGCATTATGACTGATTATACAAAACCATCTTTTGGGCATACTTCTGTTTGTAGGCATGGATGATGAGGTAGTGCTGGTTATTTTATATTAGGTTAAGAAGCACATTGCTGCAAAGTGGATTCCAACCATAACCCTACAACTATGGGGCTGTACATTTCCCAAATGAATATCTAAATTCCTCTGATGACTGCTTACCTTTGTTGTATATACCATAAAAATAAGGTATCCAATTATACATGTCTCCACTACCCTCCTTAACAAGTACTATTCTAAAAACTTGACTCTCAGTCAACATGGAATATATACTTGTCTGTCTGAAGCCAGTTGCTGCAGTTCTCAGCAGTAAAGCAGGCCTTTCCTTCACAATGTAGGAGAGAGATAATATGGTCTACCTCCGAGTAAAAGGACAAAGCAGTAACGACATGATCCTGATGCCTAATGAAAAATTAAAACATAATATTAATGCATGTGAACACCTGAGGGATAGTGTTACACAATCATAATGGATCTTGAGTAGCATTGTGGGTATGTGACTGCATAACCAATTCCATTATATTGTATTATATTTTGTAATGCAGAGAAATATCACTTACTCCCTAGTTTCATTGAAAAAATCTAAGCATGAGATTGGAAGAAAATTCCATTTCTCAAGGCTTTCACAGCATTGAAACACCTGTGCAGTGTGAGAAAAAAGAGGATTAAAACCATGACAGAAAAAAAACACAAAACCTTCTATTTGTAATAAAACTCTATTCTAAAATATGCAACACAAATTGAATGTGGCCAAAATGTATCACCTGACCTCAACCAACCAGAGCACTGTACAGAATGACTACATTGTGAAGGGCATACTTATTAGTGAGGAAATCTACATTTATGTGCACTCATTTACGAGTGCAGTTCAATAAGTACCCGTGTTTGACGACAGAGGAAGTACCTGAGGGAAGTTGGTGTTAGCAATGTGTGTTACCATTCATCAAATGACGGCAAAACAAATTGAAGACTGATAGGTTAATTTGGATTTAGCAGCCATTTGAGCAAGACGTGTTTCGTAATTTTCGCTGAGCTGGAAAAAGAGCAGTATAGTTCGGTTTTTTCGCTTTTTGTTTTTAGATGGGAAAAAATGCGAGGAGATAAAAGCAAAGTTGGATGCTGTTTATGGGGACACTTCGGCATCTATGACCACAGTTAGATATCGGTTCAACGAATTTAACCGTGGGTGAAAATCCGTTTTTGATGAGGAAAGACCAGGACGCCGGCAGAAGTGGTTACCGAGGAAATCATTCAAAAACTCCACAATATGATACTCGCTGATTGACGAACGAAAGTGGGAGTAGTAGCAGAGGCCGTAGGTGTGTTAACCGGAACAGCTATTAATACTTTACATGCGGAAATTGTCGGCCCGATGGGTGCTGCGATTGCTCATGGTGGACAACAAGCGGATGCGCCTGTTAACTTCGAAGCAGTGTTTGGAGCAATGTAAGCAAGATCCGAAGGAGTTTTTGCGTTGAGTTGTCACCATTAATGAAACCTGTATTCATCATTACACACCAGAAACTAAGCAACAATCAAAACAATCGATTTCTCCCAGTGAATCTGCTCCAAACAAGGCGAAGACGGTCCCATCAGCCGGAAAGGTGATGGCGATGATTTTTTTGGGATGCGAACGGCATCATCCTCATGGATTTTTGAAAAAAAGGAAGAACGATCACTGGACAATACTGCAGTGAGTTATTGGACCGCTTCGACAAAAAATGGAAGGAGACACGGCCGCATTTGGCGAAAAAGAAGGTGCTTTTTCAACATGATAACGCACCAACACATTCATCCGGATTCGGCTTGGATTGCGTTATGAATTGCTGCCGCACCCCTGTATTCACCGGATCTGGCCCCCTGCGACTATTTCTTGTTCCCTACCATGAAGAAATGGCTTACGGGATTGCGGTGACAGAGGCGTTTTTTTGGAGAGATCAACAAATCCTATTTTTTTTAGGGGTTAAAAAAATGGCAAGAACGTTGGGGGAAGTGTATCTTTCTGAAAGGGGACTATGATGAAAAATTAATTATTACTTTTTTTTTTGTTAATGGTGTCTTCATTTCTAACATGGGTACTTATTGAACCGCCCTCGTAGGCTGTATACAATATTAATCTAGATGTCTTGTCATTTTCCCACTTCATTTATTCCATACATTTTTCTGAATATCTAATATGTGCTGTAGATCTTTCTACTGTAAAATACAAGCATAAAAGAAAGCTGTATAACATGACTACACACCTGCTTTTGAACAAGTGCAATCGGATGAAATCTGGAGCAATAGGATTCAGCAGCAGCAATTATTGGGTGTACTACTGCAAAGTCCTCCTGTGTAGAACAAGGTGTTAATATTACCTTACAATAAGTCTGAAAATTAAAGAAAATCTAGCATTAGGTTTTATGTTTATTAACCATTAACGCTGCTGGGTAGCTCCCAGCAGTGTGAATACAGCCATATGTTTATTAATAGCATTACCCCGGTATACAATTTATAAAATAAAATTTATCTTCATATAAATTTTGCTCAAGTGCTTCGGGGGCATCACCAATGCCCCTCAGGGCCCTGGATTATCTGGGCATTATAACACACCCCCTAAAGCACTTGTAACCCGCCTCTCTACTCCCTTGGCGCCACTCTTCTGCTGTCTGTGGAAATCTTGTTGCAGCAGTGAGTATCAGCTATTAAGTCCTGCTACAAAATTTCCATAGACAGCGGGAAGAAGCTGGAAGTACAGAAAGAGCAGAGAGGAAGGGGAGAAGTGCTGGGGCATGTAGCCCGAGACCCTGGAGCCCAGAGAGGTTCTAGCAACACTCCTGAAGCACATGTGCTTTATTTATATAAAGGTAAAACATCATTTTAGGAGTTATATATAGGAGTTTACCATAGCAACACCCTGCAGCATTAATGGTTAATAAAAATAAAAGTTGATTTCATTTCAGAATAATTACAGAACCAAATTAATGTAAAACTGCTGGGTTCAAACATGGAAAGATTTAACAGGAATTTCTAAAGTCAGTTTTTCTGCTGTTTTTTTTTTTTTTTTGCTGTAATTTGGACCATATTTTTGAAATGGTAAACATTTAATACATTTGTTGCATTTAATGTGGACCAACACCAACAAAAAAAGTTGTCCCTAAAAAAATTTACGCACTCATGTACGCATGTAAAGTTCTGAAATCATACGCTCACTTTATATACGGTACTCGTGTGCATGTATACAAACACATTTATGCACTCCTATATACATTTATAAACTAATAGATAGTTTATGCAAATACATACAGGATATACACATCCATACATTTATACACCAAATTTGCACACATACTGTGGAGAAGATACACATTATGTACATACATGTAGTATATATACATCATATACTATTAAAACAGTATACAATATATATATATATATATATATATATATATATATTACACACATACACACTCCCCGGCCACTTTATAAGGTACACCATGCCAGTAACGGGTTGGACCCCCTTTTGCCTTCAGAACTGCCTCAATTCTTTGTGGCATAGATTCAACAAGGTGCTGGAAGCATTCCTCAGAGATTTTGGTCCATATTGACATGATGGCATCACACAGTTGCCACATATTTGTCGGCTGCACATCCATGATGCGAATCTCCCGTTCCACCACATCCCAAAGATGCTCTATTGGATTGAGATCTGGTGACTGTGGAGGCCATTTAAGTACAGTGAACTCATTGTCATGTTCAAGAAACCAGTCTGAGATGATTCCAGCGTTATGACATGGCGCATTATCCTGCTGAAAGTAGCCATCAGATGTTGGGTACATTGTGGTCATAAAGGGATGGACATGGTCAGCAACAATACTCAGGTAGGCTGTGGCGTTGCAACGATGCTCTATTGGTACCAAGGGGCCAAAAGAGTGCCAAGAAAGAATTCCCCACACCATGACACCACCAGCCTGAACCGTTGATACAAGGCAGGATGGATCCATGCTTTCATGTTGTTGATGCCAAATTCTGACCCTACCATCCGAATGTCGCAGCAGAAATCGAGACTCATCAGACCAGGCAACGTTTTTCCAATCTTCTACTGTCCAATTTTGATGAGCTTGTGCAAATTGTAGCCTCAGTTTCCTGTTCTTAGCTGAAAGGAGTGGCACCCGGTGTGGTCTTCTGCTGTTGTAGCCCATCTGCCTCAAAGTTCGATGTACTGTGCGTTCAGAGATTCTCTTCTGCCTACCTTGGTTGTAACGGGTGGCGATTTGAGTCACTGTTGCCTTTCCATCAGCTCGAACCAGTCTGCCCATTCTCCTCTGATCTCTGGCATCAACAAGGCATTTCCGCCCACAGAACTGCCGCTCACTGGATGTTTTTTCTTTTTCGGACCATTCTCTGTAAACCCTAGAGATGGTTGTGCGTGAAAATCCCATTACATCAGCAGTTTCTGAAATACTCAGACCAGCCCTTCTGGCACCAACAACCATGCCACGTTCAAAGGCACTCAAATCACCTTTCTTCCCCATACTGATGCTCGGTTTGAACTGCAGGAGATTGTCTTGACCATGTCTACATGCCTAAATGCACTGAGTTGCCGCCATGTGATTGGCCGATTAGAAATTAAGTGTTAACGAGCAGTTGGACAGGTGTATCTAATAAACACAGCATTTACACACATAAGGGGTTATTTATTATACGCCGGCCCCACTCCCCGCCAATGGCACCCCACCTTCACGCCCCTCCAAGTGCTAGCAATAAGGATGCAAAAGCCCTAAAAATAGCCGTAAAAAGTACCCACTACGGCTGCTTCAGCTGTTGTTACACCACTGTTTTTTTTGTGCTTTCTTTTTAAGCTTAAAGTGACATTTTTCATTCCTTTGAATCTGCTGAGCTTTAGCTCAAAAACTGCCAAGAAATCCCATGCAACGTATGTTACTTCCCCTTGTTTCTAAACGCATGGAGCCTATAACCAAATGCATGTGAAAGCAAGAGGAGTGGGTGAGCTAACACTCTGTTGTTGTTATCACTCTTTGGTAACAACGTTTTAACAAACCTTGTGGAGGGAATCTTGTTGAAGTTGCCTGTAAAGAAGAAAGATTGAAAATCCCAGTAACGCTGTGGCAAGTAGTTTTGGAAATTCAAGCAACTGTATTTCTCCATGACCAAGATGATCTCTGACTCTTGGACCCTCCCGATGGTTTAAAATGTCCCAAAGAAACTCCTGTTAGGGGAGAAAATAATCTTTGATGAACATAATCCTCCAGCATGGGAGAGGGAGATGCAAGGGCGTGCATAATTAGCAGCCCGGAGGATCGGACATAATTGTGCTAATTATACATTTATTTTCTAAGCGATACCATTGTGTCAAGATTAGCGGAGGGCAGCACCGGGATCAACTTCAAGAGGAGTGGAGGCAAGTATTTCTAGGTAAATATACTCAAATACAATTTTTTGTTGTAATCATACTGCCCAATGTGTTCTGCCTACTACACGATAGGATGTTTTCAGGGTAGACAGGAATATATGTAATTGTGATAAAAGAATCCCCAACCCATGAAAATATACCCGTATATACTCGAGTATAAGCCGACCCAAGTATAAGCCGAGGCCCCTAATTTTACCACAAAAACCTGGTAAAACCTATATATTTTTTACTCGAGTATAAGCCGAGTTTGGGTTTTCAGCACATTTTTTTGTGCTTAAAAACTAGGCTTATACTCGAGTCTATAAGGTAAATATAAATGGTGAATCCGCATGTACTACACTTCCACTTGTCTCTGTGGATTTTGCAGGAGCTACTTCTTGCTCACTGGGATGAGAAATCTACAGCCCATCCATTGCCCATTTAGATTTTAAGATTCTACAGTCTGTAATATTCACACATTTCTGAGCCGAAATTCCATTGCAAATACAGGTTGTCTCCATTTACACTTACAATGAGTAAATATTTAATGTGTGGGCAGAGAAACATGCATATCATCTCAGACTGTATTACAAAGTTTATCGCCTCTCATCGCTCATATAATATACTGCAATCAACTGCATCTAAATGCATTAGTTACCAGCACTATACAAATGCTGTAAAAGTAATTCATTTTTAAAGACATTTTAAGTGAGTTTAGAAAAACCACCAAGTAATAAATGACCAGGACACAACCCACAACCAGCATGCCTGATCTCCAGCTGTTGTGAAACTACAATTCCCATCACCAAACATTCATATGTATGGGTGCGGTCACACGTTGCAATTAGTTTTGGGTTGGTTTTAGGTGATATTACTTATTTTAACAAGTAAAAGACATCAAATGGTGAACATCAACAGGTGAATGACATTTGTGGAACAGCTTTCTCCTTCAAAATCAAATTCACCCATTCAGTTCATTTCTTTCACCTGTGAAATTGACAAAACTGCAGTTTTAACTGTAACGTGTGACTGCACCCTATGGAAATTCAGAGAATGGCACAGCAAGTCTGAATGCTGGGAACTGACGTTCAATAACAACTGAACTGAAGGTTGCCAACATCTGCTTATTTAGTTAGGAAACTCATATTTGCAACACCCCTGCTATCGTATAGGTAAGGTGGTAGTTGCGAATAGCGCCCTCTCCATGTCAGGATCTGGGGAGCCTGCGCAATTCACCCAGAAGATAACACTAGGAGAACTTAGTGTAAATTGCAGCTGTAGATTCTGCCTTGAAAGGCAACAGTTAAATTGGTGTAAGTAATTATCCAATGAAGTGGCTGTATCGTTAGCTGGAGTTTGATTGGAGAAGAGAGAGACAGTGTGTGAAGCACACCTTCAGTGCTGCAACAGATACTAATCCCAGGAACTTAGTCAGGAGACTCTACCCCAGAGCTGCAGCTCCCACAATTTGGAGACAGCTCCACCTCAACTATCCCATCCTGCATCTACAATCAGGCTATGTGTACCATTCCTGTGGACCACTCTCCATGACCACTCCAGCAAGCAAAACCTGCTGTTAACTATTTTTGGGCCATTGCCTGCTGTTCATTAAAGAACTGTAAGTTGATTTACACACCGTTGCCTTCGTCTGATCCCTGGATACCCCCACAGGCTCCCCCATCCATTACCCAGGGACTCATCCTACAGACACTCAAAGGTTGCCCAGCTTCTTCCTCCTTATTTCTTGCATACACCACCTGCTGGAGACCTGCCAGGCTGTAGGATAGCCCTCCAGTCCCTATACTAAGCACCATGACAACAGCGTGCCTAAGGCCACACTAACCAGTCACTACAGTATTCTGGGCCCTGGCTACCCCTAGGCCCACAAGAAAAGACTAGGGCGATGTTGCATATTATACTATATAACCCACAAATCTATGTTTTGGCAATGTACAATAAGCACTTACCATGACAGATTCTCCAAGAGTAGCAGGCAAACGATTAGGAGAACCATCATTTAAATTCTTAGCCAAAATCTAAGAAAAAGCAAATACTTTTGTTAACCAACAAATGTTTCTACAAATAGCCAGCAGAAGTAAAAGTCCACTCAGAGCCCTACAGAGGCAAGAAGAGAGGTGCAGTTGAATTCTCTTCAGAGCCATGCTTGACGATTCTAGATTCTGTAGATTTTTGATCGTAGGCCAGGTGCCAATTTTCAAATGTTCACATTATATATCTTGAATTATTCTACTTAATGGTTTTTTAGTAGTACATTTTCCTGAGTTAAAGCTCATATTATAGTCCATGTTCTTCTGATTCAGAAGCTGATGAGGAACTTAACAAATTTGTTAAACGTTTACAACAAAAACTGTGAATGGAGCTGTAGAGAATAACATAAGTGATAATTCAATGAAGATACCAGTAATCGATGCTGGTAAAAAAAAAAAAACAGTGAAAGAAATAAGGAAAGCTTAATTTAATTAATAAAGATACATCTTACCTCATCAAAAGTTGTGTACAGAGTGGTAGACTAGAGGGAAGAATAAGACATAGGAGTTGCATTAGAACTATAATAATAAGGTATTTAATGTACTATGATGAACTGGGAGGTGTCCTATATCTGACAAACAGGCAGTTTTGGAGCAGCTTATTAGGACATGATCAGGAAGCAAAGTGGGAGCAGGCAGGCAGTTAAACTCTATAAAGTTACCATATGGGATCATAAAATGAAGTGAAATCCCTGTACCTCAGCTGTGAGCATCCTTTGTGGGCAATCATTCACTGTGGTAAAGGCCAGACGCAGGCCAGTTTCCAGCTGTGGCAATAAGACAGTAGCACAGTCTGCGTACCTGTGTGTAGAAGCAAAGATTTTAACATTGAAAGTAACAAGTCTCCAAAACGTATATCCCATGATTTCAGGCCCAAGTTTAAGGCCTCATTCAGTAAATGGCGGCTGTAAGATTGCCGCATAAACTGTGGCCAGTTCATGGCCGCCACTGACTTAAAAAATGCTTGCTCGTGGTACGGTGAGCAGAGAGATGAGACAGATCAGAGATGAGAGATCCATGAGATGGATATGAAACACAATGACACCCCCAGCTCTGCTTACTCACAGATAACACACATGGGGGCTGTCAGTGCCGTAACTTGAAGCTGATGGGCACCAGTGCAAAGTCTGTGCCAGGCCCCCGACTATAATACATGGTTTATAGTACTAGCCTTTTCATATGGGAAAGTGAGATCTTATGGGCCCCCTAAGCCTCTTGGGCCCAGGTGCGACCGCACCCTCTGCACTTCCCCAAGTTACGCCCCTGGCGGCTGTGATGCAAATTCATCAGACTACACTGTAGTACCAGGTCCCATACATTCATCAGCAAGGGGCCTCAGGCAGAGTATTTATAATACAGCAGACAGACGGCATCTTGGTAGGTCAAAATTGAGGTTTCTTGAGCAAATAATTGATGGAACTTCCGGCACTCAGCTCCCTACTGAATATAACCAGTCATATTTTCTATATATGAGAAAAACAATATCCATAGGCATTATGTCACACAAGATCATTCTTTTTACCTGCCTTGTCTGAATGCATTAAATGACTCGATCCAAAATGGTACCATGTGTGGCAAAACAAACTTGGATTTTTCCATAAAACTTTCTGCCAAGAGCAGCATTTTTTCATTCAGATCTGTTAAAAAAAAAAGGTCAAAACTTCTCATGTCACTGCTGATGCTGATTTGTTTTGTGTTTTTTTTTTTTTCAAATCCTCACTTTTAATAAAAGATATCAGCTAATATGTGACTTATCTCAACCTAGCCAAGGGGATGGGTCTCTGTTTTCTGTATAACAATAAAAGTATCTTATATTAGCCAATTCAAATATAAACTTTAAGGATCATTAACTGGTACAAAGATTTAAAAAAATAAAAACACCACATCTACCGGGGGCACAGCAGCTAGAAATTGAAGTTCATCATTCAGTAGTTTGTACTGTACACAGGAAATCTAATATTTGGAAATATTTCTTTTTAGGCTGTGTGTATTTTTAGGCTGTATGTATTTTTAGGCTAGGATAATCTCTTTTTGCTAGTTAAATGAGTTGTCCATTTACAACAACTTGCTGATCAATGGAGCTCTCAGAACACAGATCACGAGAACAGGGGTCTACAGAGCAGATGGTCGCAAATGTGTACTGCTAATCAGCTCTATGGTTAGTCCAAAACAAACAAAAATGGTAAGCAATTGCATACATTAAAACGGACCAATGGTCCAATAAATATGAACCACACACAAAAATACAACTGTTACCACAACCAGTGTGAGTACAGTCCAATTGCAGAGTATATAGTACCAGCCTCAAACACTATAAATAATTTGACTGGTTTGCTTTTTTGCGGCAATCAACAACAAAAAATATGGAAAGATACGTCTTACCCGAATGTTCTGATAGGAAGCAGGCACGTGGGTACTTGTAGAGCAAACTTTGGTGGAGCAAGCATACTGTACAAGTATTAGCTTGGGTCCAACAAGATGATGATGTATCTGTCCTCTTCCTATATTGACCCTACTGTCCCCTTATAGTTTCTGCCATAGCAATGGCAGTCCAAAAAACTCACCCTAAGAAATAATGAAAATCAATGCACCACACAGTCGTGTAATCACTAAATAAGAGCAACATCAGATGGTTCCTGACTGGGACATAATCAGAAAACAAAAAAAAGTAGTATTAGTTGCAGAGCTATTAGTTTAATGAGCGGTGCTTTAAAGTGTAACCGTCATTCTTAGCAAAAAAAAAAAAACTAAAATACATAATTCTGCTCCAGGTGTCCCTGGGAATTATTCCTCAAAGTATTTTGCCTCTTGGTCCTCATTTAGTACCTTTTTGGCCCATAGCAACCGGGGTTTCCAGCTCTCAAAAAAAACTACAATCAGCAAGATGGAGGGGCAGGACTTCCTCCTGTCACCTCATCACAAGCACCTGCGGCTGACCAGCATATCTATTTACTAAGCCCATAACTATCTAATATCTTTCTATATCTTATCTATATCATATCATATCTATCTGTTTATCTATATCTATCCATCTATCTCCTATCTATCTATGTACCTACCTATCCAAGTAACACTTCAGCACATGAGGTGACAGCTTGCAGACTTGGAGAGTCTCTCCTGCCACTTCCTTGTGTGAGGTGATGGGAGGGGAGGTTGCAGTTTCTGTCTGTGTGGATTATTTGTTTATACACAAGTGTAGGGAAAGCTGAGGGAGAGATAAGTTTAGCTGTTTGGTCGGTACATTAGTGAGGGCTTCTCCCTGCACATGACTGAGTGCTGGAGCCATGAGGTAATCAGCTGATTGCAGGGAGAGATAGGGGCGTGTCTCCTGCTCTGTAGTCTCTGCGCCTTTCTGAAGACGGGATGAGCTTAGCAACAGCCATATGAGACATTACCGACATCTAGGGGAAGTCTGCAGAATATAAGAGAAAGGAGCAAGATTCGGGTAACTAATCCAACTGCAAAAGTGCTTAAAATTACCTGCCCTCCAACATATCAAAAGTTTTTTGAAATGATGGTTACACTTTAAGTACAAAGGCAAAAAGGTTGAAATGCCTAACGCCCCTAGGACTTCTTAGTTCACTGGTGGCACTGTGATGTCAGAGTGGTGCAGGGTTTTTCATTCAGTGTAAGGGTCAGTCTTTGAGACTGCCCTTATTAGGGCAGGAGCTTTAGGGTAGGGTCAGTATAGGATAGCAAGGATACACCATCATCCTTTTGAACCCTACTCCTTCTACAGTACCCATGTGCCCACTACCTACCTGAATGCACTGAAAGAAAACTTACCAGCAACACCAGCCACTTGCTTGTTTATTTTTGGTACCTGAGACAGAGGTTAAATCTGGGAGCGAATTAAAAAAAAGTGGAACACTTGTATTATGCACAAAAAGCAGGATGGACAATAAAATTCCAACAGGGAATCAAATGAGAGACATTCAGACTGATATAATAAATTCCTGAATAGTACCTAAAGCCCTCCACCAGAGGAAAATCAGGAAAAACCAGAGAGTGCGGAAGAAAAGAAACATGTAAGGACATGTAATCTCTGTGGAATATCTAACTGTAAACTGGCAGAGATTATGGGGTGAGTAGTGAAGGGTGGAGGGGACCCAGGTCTCCACCAGCAGGAAAGGGGAAAGAGCGCCTTGTTAGCAAACTTAGTGATAAAACCATGGGGCTGGAACCATATGTTACGCTGACACCACCTGAATAACCAAGATGTCTGACATGTGTTGTTAGTTATGAGAATCTAGGGGGAACCCAGGTATCTGATACTGTAGCCATGTGGTAAGAATAAAGGGATAAAGAATCCAGCTCTTATATGTTGGAGCCGAAACCAAGGTTTCATAGAGAATAAGGTTGAATAAAGATGAAGGTCCATTAAGTCTATCCTATAATCCCACCTTGTTGATCCAAAAAAAAATCCCCATAAGGCTGAAGGCAATTAGCCCATAGTGGGGAAATAATTCCTTCCCTGCTCTGCCCAAACCTCCAGTTTCATTTGTTTTATACTACCTTCTACTGTGGCTAAGGGTGCAGGACAAAAGTCAAATTCTTTCGCTGTTTTGGTAAAAGAAACAAGGATGGAACAAGAGCAGAAGAAAATCCATTATACCTCAACTGGTTTTAGTGCACACTATATAAAGCAAAAATAACCGAAATGTGAACTGGCCCTTTAAGGAAAAACATACCTGGACAAACTTTAATTTCATGTAGACTACTGAAAACAAAGTATGGTCTATGGACTAGCGACATCTTGGTTTTAGTAAGCCAGGACTGCAGTAACTGTCCCAAACCAGCGGTGAATAGCAGCAGCATGGAGCAATATCTAAGAGAAGGAATACAGACTTAAATTCGCATATATGCAGCTACATGAGCATTCTGTTTTATATTACTATGTATAATCAGGGATTTTGTATTACTGATCACTTTCAATTGTCTTTCAACTGTCTTGCCTCAAAGACAACTAAAAATCCAAAAGAATGTGTTCAGGGCATGTGTAGGTCAGGCTCTCCCAGAAAAGGACTGGCTGCTCTAAATCACTGGAAATAATGTCAGACAGGGAGTGGTGCTTGTCTGGAACTATGCCAGTGTACAGTACGCTATGGTTGATTCTTTGTATCGCTATTTACTTCAGTAGTTGAATTGTTAGGAGAGGTTTTTTTAAAAAAAAAAAAAAACAGAAATAGCACAATAATAATAAGTTATTTGTCAATCACATTTAAAATACGGTATGTAAAGTATAAACATGCCACTAGGCACAAATCAGAATAGATGACATCAAAAAAGGAACCCTCCATGGGTCTGTAACCTTGAAACTAAAAGACATTTACAATACAACTTTATTGATCCAACAAGGGAAATTGCTTTGTTCAGCGGTTCGAGCATGAAACATAAGCATTATTACAAGTATTGTAGGAATATACAAGTAGTAAGGAACACGGGAAGGGAACATGAGGGGCTATATTACTTTATTGAGTTGAATCAAGGTTCGGCTGGTCCTAACTATAGTGCCAATCTGTTCTAAGTTAGAGTTGGCCATTTGTAGTAAAAAAAAGTGTAAGACATCATCCACACCTCATTTGATATTTATACAAATTGTAGCTTCACAATGCCCTTCATATAAGGGCCAGTACAGTTGGTTGCCTTTTTACCAGATTTCCAGAACCTTTTCTTGGCTCAGGCTGTGGTTGAATAGGTCAGTTAGTTCTTGACTTCATTTGCAAATAGTAGTCTTGGACAAACTGTCAAGATCACATGCTTTATCTGGTTAAAGGGCAAACAAAGCCCTGCACACTTTCTCGACTGTTACTTTCACCCATCTTTTTTACTTTGGATATTCTTTTTGATGGTATGTGTGGATGTGGATGTTATTATGGAGTTGGTAGCTGTCAAGGTTGCCTTCTGTTGGCTGTCATTGTACCAGTCATTGAGAAGTACCAATATTTAATGTTTCTCATACCTGCCCAGACCTCCTTTGTGTTGTTGTTAGCTAATCTAGCCTCTATCTCTTCCCGTAGTCAACCTTGCACCTCATAGATTTTAGTTCTCAGTTCAGACTGTATCCTGATGGCTGCTTTGGCCCTGCTCCTGAACACTATATTTTTCCTATTAAGTAGGGCTTCTAGATCCTTGGTTAGTGGCATGCACCAGTCCAAGGTTTGTTGCTGCGGAAGCACCTGACAAATTCCTAAGAGATAAAAGAGCCCAAGCAGAAGTTCAGGTATCCAGTAACGCTGTCAGCCCAATAATCGAAGTCATTGGCCTGGTAGACGCTCCAGTGGCGCTTTAAGTTGTCCCTGTCATTCTCCACATTATTGTTGGTCCGACAATATTACAGATCTGCGCATCTCATGCAGCAGACATCTTTTTGGCATGGAATGCGGATTGCGCATGTGCGTACCCCCAGACTGACGCGAACCGCTCCCCCATCATCATCCTTAAAGCCACAACGCCATAAATACCCCGTGACAGCTCTGACAAACCAGGAGAAGCCGAGCTCTAAAAGGAATCCTTTGAGCTTCCGAAACTTGTGTAACTGAGATATCAATAAAAAGTTTCTAATGAAGAATACTCTGTATCCCATTCAGTACCAGTGTGTGTCGCAAAGACAACCACCCTACTACCCAGTATATCTGATAGAGACCGGTGTGACTACTGTGTTCATATGGTACCGCCCTCACACTTCCTACTAGTGTTGTTCCCCTGTCTGGTGAGCCTCATTCTATTCACCTCAACCTAAGTTTTCCCACAAAATACTGCTCTATGAGCGCTTTCTGATCTCTTCCTGTCCGCCTTTCCTATGCACTTATAACTTTTAGACATACAGGATGTCCAAAGCAGTTAGAATATAAAAAATCTTCCAATCTGCAGTCATGTTAAAAAAAATATTGAATTCGCGAATGTTCAATGCCCTGTGGACAGGGGCCAATAATCCAACTTGGGAAAAACCCTTAAACTGAACTTGACTCTGAACTTACTTGGGTGGAATCTCATTTGGTGATACAAAACCATGCCACAGGATATTACGGAGATTCAGACTTTTTGGAGAGCCGAGGAAGATTTTCAATACATTCATCTAGGCAGAAAAAGAATGAGATGTTGAAAACTAATAAGAGACTTATCAACTCGGGACCAGGGTAAATACAAGACCCAAAGTAAGGTTTAGTGAAGGGGCTATAATGCCATTACTAAATGCATGTCCCTTCCGTGAACACCATTCCCATGTCAATGATTGTAGAATTATGCCAAGGTGATCAACACGCCCCTCATGCCACTAGCATGAGAGTGGGTTTACTGAGAAGGAGTAAATCCATGGCCCCCTTGATCAGGGATAGTTGATTTTTTTAGTACTGGCTGCAACCTGAGTAAAGTTGCCCCCCCACCTTGTTCAAATCAAACAAAATTGGTGTCAAACATTTGTGCTACATTTGTGCTGGTTTGTGCAGCAGAAATTTTCGTTTGTGCCGCTATCGTTTTTAAGATATTAATGGAAGTTTCCAGAGGTCATCAGAGGTCCACCCCCCCACACACATTGCCCAAATCAAACAAAACCGGTGCCGAACAATTCTGCTACTTTTGTGCTGCTCAAATTTTTGTTTGTGCTGCTTTTGTTTTAACCCTTTATCACCAACACTAGTTTTCAGCTCAATGACCAGACTCGATTTTTCAAATCTGACATGTCTCACGATAATTGGTTATAACTTCGGAACGCTCTAACATATCCAGGTGATTTTGAGATTGTTTTCTCGTGACACATTGTACTTCATGTTAGTTATAAAATTTAAGTGATAAGTTTTGCGTTTCGTTCTGAAAAAAAGTGAAAATTTGGCAAAAGTTTGTAAAAATTCTTCATTTTCCAAGTTTGAAATGTTCTGGTTTCCAGACAGGAAGTAAAACTACCCAAAAAGTTTGATAATTAACATTTACAGAATATCTGCTTTATGTTGGGATGATATTTTATGCTTCCAGTCATTTTTCTAGGATGTTATGAGGCGCAGAATTTTAGGTGCGATTTTTCTTATTTTCATGAAAATTGCCAAAACTCACATTTTGAGGGACAACTCAGCTTTCAAGTGACTTTGAGAGGCCTAAATAATAGTAAAACCCCATAAATTACCCCACTATAGAAAGTTCACCCCTCAACATATGTAAAACAACTTCTATTAAGTCTATTAACCCTTTAAGTGTTTCACATGGGTTAAAAAATATGGACTTGCGATTTAGAAACTATAGAATTTTTTTGGAAAATACATTCATTTAGGCCAAAACTGACATTTTCAGAATAAATTAAATGATGAAACGCACTGCAACGCTTGATGCCCAATTCCTCCCGAGTTTACTGTTTTTTTGGTAATGCGAACATATGAGGGCTCATTATGTACGGGATGAGATACAATGTATAGATAATTTATTTTGGGAGTCTAAAGCTTATTCATGAGATTTTATTAACTATTTCAAGGGGGACACAAACAAAATCATCAATTTTTATTTTGGATTGTTAGCATTTTTTTTCCCCCGCTCACCGTAACATAAAAATAATATTTTATCTTTATTCTCTGGTTCACTACGATTGCGGCGATACCTCATTTATATCGTTTTTCTTATTTTTGCTAAATTTTCCTGAGCAAAACCAATATTCGAGAAAATCGCATTGTTTTTACTATTGACAAATTTTCAGGGCCATAACTTCTGTATTTTTCTGTTGTCAGATCTGGTTGAGGGCTTATTTTTTGCGAAAACAGTTGTTCTTTTCAGTCGTATCATATTTGGGAACGTAACTTTTTTTGATCACTTTTTAGAACATTTTTTGTGATGGTGTTTGATGGAAAATTGTATATTATGGGAAGTTTTTCGAGTTTTTTTTTTTACGTAGTTCACCAAGCGGGTTCAATATTGATTTAGATTTATTGTACAGATTAATACGGACGCGGTGATACCAAATATGTACGTGTTTTTGTGTTTTATTTACTTTATTTGCATTTTATGTGTTACTGGGGAGATTATGGGACTTTTATTTTATTTATTTATTTAATTATATTATAAAAAGATTTAATTTTTTTTTTTAACTTTTTTTACACTTTCTACTTCTTGGCATGAATAAGCGATCATCTGACGGCGGCGTGTAAGGGGTTAAACACCCGGGATCTGAGTTTTTCCGATCCCGGGTGTTAGTGCCGGGTCTGGGCTGTGATATCACAGCCCGACACCGGCACTATAATAACCCGGTGTCCCGAAAACTTCTTCTGACGCACCGCCGTAGAAAGGCATACGCGTCAGAAGAAGTACCCTTAATGACCGCCGTAAAAAGCCGTAAAAGGTCATTAAGGGGTTAAATATATGAAAAAAAATTAAAGGTCAAAAGGTCCACTAGCCCCCCCCCCCCCCACATTAACGGAGTCAAACAAAACTGGTGTCAAACTTTAGTGCTACGTTTGTGCTGGTTTGTGCAGCAAAAATTTTCATTTGTGCCGCTATCATTTTTAATATATTCATACTTTTTTCCAGAGGTCATCAGAGTTCATTTCTTCCAAAGTACAATGTGTTTGCTAGCTCCCCCTGGTGATCAAACCAGGGAAGTGTCACTAGGTTTGTTTTATTACCAGTTCATCCTAAACACCTTTAACCTATGTAAACACCTGAACATACCTTAAAAATGATAGCAGCACAAACAAAAAAATTTTGCTGCACAAACCAGCACAAACGTAGCACTAACATTTGACAGCAGTTTTGTTTGATTCGGTTAATGTGGGGGTTGCTTGAACTTTTGACCTTTAATTTTTTGTTCATTTATTCAAAACAAAAGCAGCACAAACAAAAATTTGAGCAGCACAAACGTAGCAGAATTGTTCGGCTCCAGTTTGGCTTGGGCAATGTGGGGGGGCTGGTTGACCTCCGATGACCTCTGGAAACTTTCATTCATAAAATTCATCTTAAAAGCAATAGCGGCACAAACGAAAATTTCTGCTGCACAAATGTAGCACAAATGTTTGACACCAATTTTGTTTGATTTGAACAAGGTGGGGGGGCCAACTTCACTCAGGTCTGGCTGCAGGTGCTGACAAACTAAGACATTATTAATACAGGCCTGTCTCAAGGGCTTTGATCCTTGTGGCCAGACTGAGTTGGTAAAATCTTGACCATAGTATACTCCCTCTACAGCCTCTGACTGCGTCCAGTGTAATGGCTTATTTAGACGGCGTATCCGCAAAAAAATGCAGATATGTGATATACATGAGCAGTCGATACTATATCCACATACGTTTTTCACATCCGTATGATATCTGTTTTTTCACGTCTGGAAAAAACGGATTGTTTCCCAATGTATTTTCTACCCATTGATTTCTATTGAGGTCTGTGGTCCTCATGTGAGAAAAAATTATGCAATTTCTTTTCACAGCATACACATCAGGGGAAATAACACAGACATGTGAACAGACCCATAGAAATCTTTTATTTTGCTATCTGGAAAAAAAAAAAAAAGATGTCATAATGAGTCCGAAAGCAGTAGTAGGTGCGTATGGTAGTGATATCACCACTAAGCTCTGTATAAAAACAGAGGCCAATTGTAAAAGGTAGGCACAGTGCTGTTTTGCAGCACCAGAAAAAGGTAAGAATAGGTTATTTCTTGTTTTACAGCACCTTGGGACAATCCTCATGTTTTTATTCAATATTTTAACCATGCCTTTAGGGAGCCCTTTCATGCTAACCTTAATTCTTAGGTCAACAAGGGGTCTTTTATTAACACTAAATGCACTACCACAGAGTAGATACATAGGGATTAGTAAGGCTTGGCCCTCGTTATTTCACTGCCAGCCTGCGGTGAGAGTTTGAACTAATATTTTATCACTTCAACATTAAAGGGCACCTACCACCACCATTCTCCCTAGAAAGGTAGTATGGGACGTGAGGATAGCCCTTTTTGGGCTAATCCTCACGTCCCGGCTATGCTTTAGTAAACTTTATAGCTTGTATATGCAAATTTTGTAAAGCGGCTACTGGGGCGTGGAGTAGCCGGACATGAGGCGACTAGTCGCGGCTACTCCATGCCCCAGTAGCCTCGTTCCTCAGCCTACCATGTAATCTTTGGCGCTCTGCGCATGCGCAGTAGCACCGGCCTCGGAGCTACGGCCGCGCACCCGTAGGCCTGCGTTCTGCGCGGACGAGGGCAGCTGCGCACCGAAGATTACAAGGTAGGCGGAGGAACGAGGCTACTGGGGCGTGGAGTAGCCGCGACTAGTAGCCTCATGTCCGGTTACTCCACGCCCCAGTAGCCGCTTAACAAAATTTGCATATACAAGCTATAAAGTTTACTAAAGCATAGCCGGGACGTGAGGATTAGCCCAAAAAGGGCTAATCCTCACGTCCCATTCATCCACCTACCACCCGATCTACCTTTATAGGTAGAATCGTGGTGGTAGGTGCCCTTTAAAGAGAACCCGTCATGCAAAATAACCCCCTAATGTAAATAGATTTTCATAAACTGCCATTAGAAAGCATTGCCTCTATCCCTTCATTGTCCCTCTACTTGCTTGTAAACTTAAGCAATGAGGTCCTAAAGCTGTATGCAAATAACCTGTGAAATGTCCAATGAGTCATTAGCATATTCAAGCTGTCCGACTTATATTCATGAGTGGGAGGAACAGCACAACCCCAGTGCTTGACTGACAGCCTGTATAATAACGTAATGGCTCCTCCATGTGCTTCCTGGTGCTGGCGCCCCCTTCAGCCTGTGTGTGTGCATGTGAAAGATACAACAGCTCCAGGATGCAGCCATGTTATAGCAGAACATGTCAAGTACTTGTGTAGCTGATGTCTATGTCTCTGTGTATTAGGAGGATGCAGCATGTCAGCAGATGCAGCACAGACACTAGCAATGCTTTACTATACATTACACACAAACATGAGCATGGGGAGGAGAGGGGAGGGGTAACAGGAGTGACATCACTGCCTCTGACCATGTGACCAGCCTCATTTACATAATAAAGAAAATATGATTTTACAATGATTAATGTATGAATTTACTAGATAAAGGCTGGGATGGGATCCTTGTGAGCTGCTCCAACAGGTAAATGTCACAGAACTAGTGACACAGACCTGATGACAGGTGTCCTTTAATCCTTTCCTCCCTGACCTACACTCTTCCCATCCAAAAACACCTCTTTCCTTTCCACCATTTTCTACAACAATAGACAAGCGACTGAGGGAAAGAGGGGAAGGGGGGGGGGATTTCGTTGGTTAATTCCTATCAATTCCACGGAGACATCAGTTTTTCTGGAGGCCGTAGATCTGCCATCTTCTTTGGTGGGGGCACCAGCCCCATTGATGTAACATTTTCCCCATTTCTTATTTCGAACGGTAAATTACAGTTTTATTATCTTTTTCAAAAATTATCTTGAAAGGGAAGCCCCATTTATATAGAATGTTTCTATCACGTACAATATCCATATATTCTTTCTAATGAATTTCATTTTAACTTTGAGACCGGTAAAGTCTCCCTGACTTTTCTGATCACCCAGTATATTGTTTACTCACCACAGGTTGACTAAAGATACTGGCCAATTCTTGGGAGGTAAGAAAATCTCTCAGTAAGAAGGGACAGTCCTTGCCAATTATTAAATATACCTAAAAGAGAATCCATATTCAAAGTCAGTACGAAGACTAATGAAACATTTCACAGTAAAAAGATCATTGCATTAGAACTTTTCTCTGTCATGATACAAATATAATCTCAAGAGCCTACCCCCCTCCCCCACTAGAAAAACAGTGGCATATTATAAATCTTTCCTGACATACATTTCATGTTTTTTTTTAACAGCCTGTCATTGCAGAGAAAACATAGTATTTATCTTTGAAATTTTTCAATTGAATGAATGGTAGGATTTGGTACTTTTAAACATTTTGCCCCTGAAAGAAATTTTGTCTTCTCCTCCATTAAAAATCTATGAGCAACCGGCTATTACATATACAGACGTATAAAGGATAACACCTCCGATCAGTGCCAACACTGATCACAGGTAATACCAGACCCATTTAAAAGGGTTAAAGGGTTTGCCCATGAAAGAAAAATTCTCAAATTTCAAACCTCTAGTGAAGTTTATACAATAAAGATAATTTTTAACCCCTTACTTTACAATTTTACACAGTTTTATTGCTGTTTTATCTCCTATCACTCCCTAGACTCTCTTTATGATGCTTTTAGTGCTGTGAGATGCTGTGTGCGGACAATGTGGTTCGATTATCAGGGTGCAGGGATTATCTACACTTTAATTTAGCTTCTGCACATTCACTAGTATCTGATACATAGAAATAGAGAGATGAGACACAAAACACACAATGGCATTCTCAGCTCTGCTATCTCAAGCAATAACATACAGCACTGCTGTGCCTCCCTCCCCTGGATAAAGACCTTATCTGCCTGTAGCTTGTAGATTTACTCTCCTCACACTGTTGTTTGCCCACAAGAAGTCTGTGAGTGTGTGTGTTTATCTTGGAATGCAAGGGGAGGGGTCAATGCAGAGAGGAGCTTACTGCTGCATCAGACCAGAACTATTTATCCTGTCTGACCCCAGACTTCTGATGTACAGTCTGATCCTGAGGGGGGTGGGGGGTGGGGGGGGGCAACCAAAATTGAATACACAAGGACTGATAGAGACAGGTTGGAATTATATCTGTGAAATGCTGCATTTTTGTTAATAACAGTGAATTATAGAATGTAATATTTTGTTATCCTGAATATATTTAAGAATCTTGAGTTTGTGGAAATACCACTTTAACACTCGCGATCAGTGAAAACTGTAGGGTCCTCTCATCACTACTGTTGAACAAACTTTACACATGCTTGATCTATGCTGATGAACAAAAAGAAGTTGTTCATAAAGAGGACCTTTCATAACCTCTCACTGTGTAGCCCCCATGGCTGTAGAGATATCAGTCCTAATATCTAACCATAATGTCTGTTCTGTCAGAGAAGAGGAGCTGGAGCTGCAGCCGTGTGTTATGCTAATCTTCTCTCATACTGTCCAATCATTAGCAGGCGATATTAGAAGCTACTATGGACAGTAGTGAGCAGGGATTTCACTATGCTCATCCAGAGGCTGTGTTCACAGACATTCCACTAATATGCTGAAAACATGATGTAAATGCATATGACAACATAATATAAATTTGATGTGAACGCTGAGGCAAAACACGTTACTGCAAAAGCAATGTAAACGTAAACATGATGTAAAGGCTTTTACATTACATTTGTGCTTATATAGTTTTTGCGCTCACATCGCATTTGCGCTTGCATGGATTTTGTGTTTACATGGCGTTTGTATTTACATGACATTTGCATTTACATAGCATTCATGCGGTGCTTCTGTTTCCATCGCGTTTGCAGCGCATCTGTATTCATGTGGCATTTGCATTTACGTGGAGTTTGCGTTTACATGGAGTTTGCATTTATGTGCCGTTTGCATTGGATTTGCGTTTAGGTGGCATCTGTGTTTATGCAGGGCTTGTGTTGAATTTGCGTTAACACGACCCTTCTGTTCATGTATCGTTTGTGTCATGTTTACATTGCATTTGCATTTACATTGCGTTTGCTGTATATCTGTGTTTACATTCTGCTTGTATCATGTTTTCGTGGCACTTGTGTAGCATTTGTGTTTACATTCTGCTTGTATCATGTTTATGTGGCACTTGCAGTGCATTTGCGTTTACGTGTAGTTTGAATAGCATTGCGCCTGGCTATATACTGGGGGGGGGGCAGGCACTGGCTATATACTGGGGGGGCAGGCACTGGCTATATACTGAAGAGGGCAGGCACTGGCTATATACTGAAGAGGGCAGGCACTGGCTATATACTGAAGGGGGCAGGCACTGGCTATATACTGAAGGGGGCAGGCACTGGCTATATACTGAAGGGGGCAGGCACTGGCTATATACTGAAGGGGGCAGGCACTGGCTATATACTGAAGGGGGCAGGCACTGGCTATATACTGAAGGGGGCAGGCACTGGCTATATACTGGGGGGGAGCAGGAACTGGCTATATACTGGGGGGCATGTACTGGCTATATACTAAGGGGACTGGCGGGCTATATAAAGGGGGCTGCTGGCTATATACCGGGGGGGGGCAGGGGGCTACTGGCTATATACAAGGGGGAAGGCACTGGCTATATACAAGGGGGCCACTAGGGGGCAGTGGCGAAATATATATTGGGGGGAGGCTGTGACCAATGTATTTCCCACCCTCGAGTCAATAGGTTTTACCAGTTTTATGTGTTGAATTTAGGGGCCTCAGCTTATGCTCAAGTATATACGGTACATACATGCTCTGCACCTGAACAGACAATATGAGAGAACATTAGCATAACACACGCCTCCAGCCCCAGCTCCTCCTCTCTGACAGAACATAGATTACAATGGTCAGATACTATGATTGATATCTCCACAACCGTAGGGGCTAGAAACAAAATTCAAAGAGCCCCTGAATCTGTGTAGCAGATCGTACATATGCTAATCTCCACCTGTGTCAGGTGGTGAAAGCTCCTCTTTAAGGGGTAAATTATGACACTCACATCACCTAGTGCACGCTCCAGACAAGATGTCATCTTCATCAAATGCAGTGAGATCTTGGTCCCATCCTGGCTTTTCAACAAACTTAGGGCGTTAAGGAACAACTGAAGAATATTAATTTCAAAACATTACAAACATTAGTAACTGCATGTGCTGTAGAGACGGTTCCTAAGAAAACTAAATTCATACCTCAGAGTTGTTGGTCCACTGAAACCAGTTATTAAATGCTTCTACATACTTTTCATTAGCTAATGACATGAAATGTGCATGTACAGCACCACACAAGGGTCCCAGCTTCCTGACACTCTCCAAATAGTCTAGCTCCTCACCTGAAAAACAAAGACATACAAAGATGGTGGGTGTTTAGCCCCTGAGATTCAACTGTAGGTCATAATGATTTTATGAGGATTTCTCCCATTTAATAGCAATGGTTGAAATCTGCAACAACTCAAAATAAAAAGGTGGTTCATAAACTAGAAAATGTCTATTTTCTAAAACTCAATGGTCATTTATCGTTTTAGTGTCATTATGGTTTTAATGAAGGGTTTGAACAAAGTGGCACAGATATATTATTGTGTATATGCCAGTCTTTTGTCCAAGTAAATTAAAAATTGTCTCTAAAGCTTTCCCATGTATTTTTTATATTTCTGCGCCACAATTGTGTCACAGTTGCATTTTTTTCTGACACTTTTTAATACTCCACACCTAAGGCTGCATTCACACGACCGTCGGGGGCACATATGTACGGCTGCAAGCTTGCGGCTGTACATACATCCTCCATAGATGGCAATGGTCACCCGGAGCTATAAGATGAAGCACACGTGTGGCACCGTACACAGGGAAAAGATAGGGCATTTCCTATCTCTCCCCGTGTTTTGGGCAGTTTGCTTGATTTATGTTAAAGGGTGATATAAAGTGAGTATGTAAAGTATTCAAACCCCTTCAGAGTTTTCACTCTTGCTTCTATTGCAGCCAATTAGTAATATCAAAAAAGTTATTTTTTTATAAATGTACACTCTGAATCCATCATGCAGAATTGTAGATGTTTAATTAATTAGCAAAAAATAAGAAAAACTGAAATATCACAAGGTCATAAGTACTCAAACCCTTTGATGTGACATTCATATTCACAGTTGGTCCGTTTCCTTCTGAAAAAAATGGTTCGACTTCTTCATTGACACCTTCACTCAAGAGCACAGGGCCTCCATAATCTTTAAATGGAAGAAGTTTAGAACGATCACAACTATTTTTCGACCTGGCCATCCAGGTCGAGGAACCCCAAGATCACTGTGGCTGAGCTCCAGAGATGCAATAGGGAGATGGGAGAAAGTTCATTGGTGCAAGCCACACACAGTTTGCACAAAAACACAAATAAAATTCTCTGGTCTGAAACAAAGATTGAACTTTTTTGTGATAATTTTAAGTAGTGTGTGTTGAGAAAACCAGGCACTGCTCATCATCTGCAAATTACAATCCCAACAGTGAAACATGGTGGTGGCAGCATCATGCTATGGGGATATTTTACTACTGCAGAGAAAGGATGACTGGTTTCAATTAAGGGACATATGAAAGCAGCCAAGTGCAGAGATATATCCAGGGTAAAAACCTTTCCAGAATTCTCTGGACCTCAGACTGGGCTGAAGGTTCAACTTCCAACAAGACAATGGTCCACATTTACTGAAAACAGCGCAAACTGCACTATGTGCAGTTTGCCTGTGTAGTGTGCAGAGAGTGTCAGATTCATGATTTGTGGCATCCATTCTTCATGAACCTGGTGCCCTCTGCAGTACTCCAACAGAGTGCACCTTTAACATGGGGCATGTGTCACCCTTCTGTCAGACTTTGCATGCTAAATGTTTATTTGTATGTAAATTCTTTTTTATTGGTTTTTACATTTTATAATGCATTACAATATGAAATCCATATAACAATGATGGATTACAAAACAGAATATGAAAAGCATGGAGGCAGTTTACCATTTACTAGACAAATATGCATCTCTTTGCATGTTACATTTGGTGCACGGTCCAACTGAGGACTGCAATGCCCATTTCAGTGCAGAATTTTGTGTCGTGTCAGGACCTAAGTAAATCTGGGCCAATGACCCTAAACACACAGCTAAAATAACAAAGCAGTGGCTTCAGAACAACTCTGTGAGCATTCTTGACTGACATAAGCATCTCTGGAGAGACTTGAAAATTGCTGTCCATCATCCAACCTGAGGGAACTGAAGAGGATCTGCAAGGAGAATGGCAGAGGATCCCCAAATCCAGGTGTAAAAAAAAGGTTGCATCATTCCCAAGACGACTCATGGCTGTACTAGCTCAAAAGGTGCTTCTACTCAATACTAAGCAAAGAGTCTGAATACTTATGACCATGTTTCAGTTTTTTATGTTTGATAAATAAGCAAATATATCTACATTTTATTTTCTGTCGAAATTGGGTGCAGTGTGTACATTAATAGAGTTTTTCAGCACAAAAAATGTCCTTAGTCAATAAAAAAAAAAACGTACATACTCACCCTGCCGATGATCGGCACGGCTCCTCTTCTTTCTTCTCCTTGCTGTATTAGCCGGCAGAGACGCGTCAACGCGTTCTGCCGGCCATTGCACACAATGAAGACATCATAGTGTGCGCAGGCCGGCAAATTGCGTGGAGGTGGCACCAAGAATCTCAGCCTCCATTTAGATAACAGAGTCTGAGGAGCAGTTAAAATGTATTCTAATTAATTCACCAAATAGGATATTGCTAACATGTTTAGGATGGCACAACGATGCCATCAAAACTGAATGAACCGATGCCTCATTGTGGAAAAGGGACAGATTGATGCTGTTATTTTTTTATTTTTTTCTTTAAAATTAATGCTAATAGCATAAAAGTATGCATGAATTCTAAGGTCATATGATTGCAATTAAGATACTGGGTAATGGGGAACTCCTCTGCTGTGTCCATCCATATCCAAATGTGTGCTTCTCCTACTGTATAAAATATATGTTTGAGTGAGGGGGAAAACTTTAACCACGCTGCCCCTCATCCTTGCAAATAATACTCTTTATCAAAATTTCTAAAATATTTAGGACAAGAGGCAGTCAGTAGCCACTGCACTTAACTCTTGCTTCTATCCACTATAGATATCCATGTGCCTGGCCAAAAATTCTATAGCTATCTGGTGCAGAATGTAGGAGTAAAGTAAAGTAAAGTAAAGATGCCAATGCTTGGCATCCTTTAGAAAGGTGGGAAATTAGCCAGAGGCTGAAAATGTCTCCCAGTCTCTCCTCTAGGATTCCTATACCTAACACTATAGGTCTACAAGGTCGTTATTTTGGCTTCTAGGGTCTCAGCTTCATCAACCCTTAATATAGGCAGTCCTGACTCAACCAAGTATGGTCAGATCTTATGTCTAAGTTCCGATCAAGCTTATTGGGATGCCGATTGATCTAGGTTGTACAATGCCTGATGTTGGAAATATGACATGATGTGGCTTGAGACAGTGTAAGGGTCTTTGTGGACAGAGAAAGAACTAAGCCATAAATGCCTACATTGCCCCTAATAAAGATTGTAGAGACAGCTCCATGTAATTACAATGGACTGTGCTATTACACCTGGAGGCTAAGGCCATCCTGACCACACTGAGGACAGCTGCATGTCATTGCCCCCTGGGGATTCTCCCAGATCCTGTGGGAAACAAAGACTCAAGTTACTTGTCCTGCAAGTTTGTGTGATAAGAATATATTGACTTTACATCATCATTGGATTGGCCAAATCAGTGGTGGAGGTGGGATGATGGGCGATGTGTGTGTGGGCTACGTGTGTGTGTGTATATAAGATGGTATACAGATCTTTAGTTAGAGCACTTCCTCCCCACCGTCTCTCTATCCCATAGTTAGTTTACCCTCTGTGTATTTCCCTGTATTGTACCCTTAATAAATCCCCTATAAAGATCCATTGAATATTGTTGTTAATTTAACCCCTTCGTGTCTAAACCATTTTAGACCTTTAGGACCAGGCCCGATTTTTAAAATTTGCCCTGTGTCATTATAGGAGGTTATAACTTAGTGGCGCTTTAACTTACCGTATTTTCCGGGCCATTAGGCGCACCGGACTATAAAGCGCATTAGTAGAAAACGCCTTATATATGGAAAAATTACATATATAAGGCGCACCGGACTATAAGGCGCAGTGTGGCCGGAGCCGCGGCGGAGGTCCGGGGGCGAGGCAGAAAACGGAGCGGAGGTGAGAGCGGCAAGAGGTGAGCGGTCTCCGGGGAAGGGGGTCTGTTCAGGTGGAGGAGAGCAGCGGACCCTACTTACATAGATCCCCGCTACCGGAGACAGCAGATCTCTAGCGGGAACTGCAGACCGACGCGGCAGAAATTGTTCGTGCCGCGTGGTCTGCAGTTCCCGCTGGAAATCTGCTGTCTCCGGTAGCGGGGACCTATGTAAGTAGGGTCCGCTGCCTTCCACCATACATAGGGTGCACCGGACTATAAGGCGCACTTTGGATTTCTAAGGAAATCCTAGGCTTTTATGTGCGCCCTATAGTCCGGAAAATACGGTAACCAGGGGATTTTGAGATTGTTTTAACGTCACACATTGTACTTCAAAGTAATAGAAAAATTTTGATGATATCTTTTGTGTTTAGTTATGAAAAAAATTGAAATTTGGCAAAAATTTCTTAAAATTATTCATTTTCAAAATACAAAATTTTCTGCTTTTCAGGCAGATAGTCATAGCACCCAAGTAACTTTCTAACTAACATTTCCCGAATGTCTGCTTTATATTGGTATAGGGTTTAATGCATCCTCTCTCTTTTCTAGGTTGTCAGGAGGTTCAGAATTTTGGTTGCAATTTTTCTCATTTTTATGAAAATCGCCAAAACCCTTATTTAGAGGCACCTCCTCAGCTTTAACTGACTTTGAGAGGCCTAAACAGCAGAAAAACCCCATAAATCATGCCATTTTAGAAACTACACCCCTCAATGTGTAAAAAAATCAACTTTAAGAAGTGTGTTAACCCTTTAGATGCTTCACATGGGTTAAAAAAATATGGAGGTGTAATTTACAAGCTATGATTTTTTTAGACAATATATTAATTTTGGCCAAAAATTAAACCGTTACAATGTATTAAATGACAAAAACGCCACAAAGTTTGATACCCAATTTCTCCCGAGTATGAGGATACCCCATATGTGGTGATGGCTGCTGTATGGGCGCACGGCCGGGCATAGAAGGGAAGCAGCGCCATTCAGAGCAGATCTGCAATGTCACATTTTACAGGCTATAAAATGCTTATTTTTTTGTAATTTGGACATATGGGAGATTATTTTTTTTGTGGATGAGATCCACTTTTCAGGTCCATCATTTACGGGGGGCTCAATAGCTAATGATCAGATTTTATTACCTCTTTCTTGGTGGTGGTTAAAAAAATCATTAATTCTTGTTTATGGTTTTTAGCATTTTTTTTCAACGGACGTTCACCGTACCACAAAAATAATGAGCTATCTTTATTCTATGGGTCATACAGTGATACCCCATTTATATGGCTTTTTTATGGTTAACTTGTTTTGCAGAATATAGAACTCATTTAGTGAGAAATTTGCTTGTTTTTGTATCGCCATGTAACAATGGGCAGAACATTTATATTTTTTTGTTTACAGAGCTGGTTTATAGCTTATTTTTTGCGGGACAAGCTGTACTTATTTTTGATATCATGTCGGGGTAAATGTTACTTTTTGATTACTTTTTAGGCGCTTTTTATGAGGTCAGATGTGAAAATTTCATAATTTTTGCACTTTTTTTTTACGCCGTTCACCGTACGGGTTCAGTGAGGATTTTATTGTACGGGTTGTAACGGAGGTTGTGATGCCCAATATGTTGTGTTTTTTTGGGGTGATTTTCACTTTTTTATGTTTTATTGGATTATTGCATGGGATGGGACTTCAAGGGACTTTTATTCTTTTTTCATATATTTTTTTTTTAATTGCACTTTTTTTTAAAACTTTTTTTTATTTTTTATTTGTTTTATTTTGTCCCAGGGTGGGACATAAACAAGTGATCATTTGATCACTTGTTCATTGTAATATACTGCAATACTAATGTATTGCAGCATATTACATAGTCAGCCTAAGCATTCTGCATAGGCTGACATCAGCACTGTTAGATCGTGCTGTAAGCACGATCCTAACAGGCTTCTAGTGAAGGCAACCCTGGGGTCTTTATCAGGCTTCAGGGTTGCCAAGGCAACGATCGGCACCTCCGTGCCTTGCACGGAGGGTGCCGATCGTCGCAGCGATTCACCATAGACGCCGTGGTCACAATGACCGCGGCGTCTATAGGGTTAAACAGCTGAGATCGCGATAGTCGTGATCCTGGCTGTTATTGCGGGATCCCGGCTACCACGTACCGCCGGGATCCCGCGGCGATCGCCCGGGCTCAGGTTCTGAGCCCGGGTGATCGCCATGACGTGATACTACGTCAAGGTGCGGGAACGACCAGCATCCTATGCCGTAGTATCACGTCAAGGTGCAGGAAGGGGTTAATATTAACTGGCACCCCAAAACCAAGCAGATTTTACACCTGATAACAGTTTCTGAAGGTTACAGCAATATCATAGTTAAGATGTTAGGCAGATGAAATATTTTGAACAGAAGTACGCAATAGTTGATCTCGCAGTGCTCTAAGCAGAGTCCCGCCACACTTATTGCTATATTCATAGTAATGTCTATGGCATTTAGCTAGCGCACTCTAAAGATTTGAGTTGATCCTGAGCCCCCTCTCTCTTATGGCGACAGCCGTGTGTTATCAGAATGCTGCAAATTATATGTTTGTGTACACAGTCCGATATAAAAATTGACGTCTTTTATGGTAATTCTGTCAAAGTGGGTCTTGATGATGTCTCCAAGTTCCCTTACAACAAGGGGATCCCCCAGAAGGGATGCATTTAGCTTCCACTGCCACTGAAAAACAGCAGGATTTGGGAGCAAAATGAACATCGAGATCAGAGCATGATCTGAGAACGTAATGCTGTCTATGGTAGCTCTCCGGAGGAGTCCCAGGTTATGGTGACGTAGGAACAAACAGTCCAATGTAAAGTGGTTGTCAAACAGTCCAATGTAAAGTGGTTGTCAGCTAATTGACACCTGAAGGCTTTTACACCCCTCTGATAAAGATTTTCCATTATAGTGAACTATAATGGAAAATCTTTATCAGAGGGGTGTAAAAGCCTCCAGGTGTCAATTAACTGAGGCTCATGAAAAAGACCATTTATTCTATGCAGGCTAGCATGTGTAAGTGTGGAAGAGCAGGAGGAGGTGTCAATCAATGAGTCTGATGCTACATTAAAGTCTCCACCAACTACTACTATCTCCTCTGTGAATTTTTCAACCACCAATGGAGGCATAAGTATTCACACTGTCTGCTTTTCTACCTTTTACCAAAATCGCTCAACTTTCAGAGTCACTACAAGAGTCTATATATTCCCATTGTACCTAGAGATGATGGGAAGGGGACCAAGAGGTGGAGAGAAAAAAGTTGAAAATGATCTAGAGGAAAGTGGCTATAATGGGGGAATACCCCTAATTCCCAGGTGGATACACTAGGGAAACACCTATAACAGATATAATTGGGGAACGTAGAAGAAGCGAAGCGGAGCTTGTTGACCAACAGGCATCAATTATGAATATAATAAACAGTCTAATAGCATCTTAACTCTCTCGTCCTGGATGCAGTCACTACTCTGCACTATATGCAATAACAAGAGTGGGAGGTACAGAACATAAACATTGCTACAAAAAGAAACAGATCACTGATCACCACCCCAAGTGCGAGAGACTGAATGAGCTGGACATTAGGAAATCTGCATGTACATGACATCAATGCCACAAACATTTTCGTCCATGACACATAACTAAATTATATTGCTGCAACAGAGTGAACGGATCTCCCTATCAAATACACTCTGTAATAAGCAAGACTAACACTATGGACAATGTAAAGTAATAGATGCAGTAATATTGTACATCAAATTTCGTTATCCTCAGAAAGGGAATATATGGAAGTGTCCTGTATCAATGTGACATAGACGCAGGTCCCCGCCCCACAACACATACTATACAATGCTAAATAGCTAATGCATGTAAAGGGCAAAGAACCATGAAGTAATACAAGCAATAATAAAAATCAAGAAAGTTCCACTTAGAATGAACATAGGCCTAACGATGAGGAGCCAGACAAATCACGATCCAAAACAATCTAGTTCGTTGTAACAGGCAGCAGTGTGCACCAATTTCTCAGATGCTTCTGCTGATTCTAGGCCTCTGTCGGTAAGGCTGAGAACAAGTCTGGTACCAGCGAGATACCCTCATCCTTATAAGCTGGGCCGATGAAATACGTTGCAGTCGTAGTGGAGGAGCACCTTCGTCTCAGGGGATCCCCTTGTCTTCTTGTCATGAGCCAGACCTACAGTAAGCCAGTTAGGAACTTTAAACAGTGCCATAAAATGGAATAAGCAACAGTGGTTGAAATAAGCGTCTCATGTTTGGGGACGAAACATCTGGATAGTTATGTATCCCAGTTTCTTCCATTTGAACAGAGACCACGGACCAAGCAGCCCTTATAATATTTTTTTTATCAGTAAAGTAATGTAAATGGCACAAGACTTCCCTGGGAGTGACAGTGTTTGATATCTTAGATACTGTGTGAATGCAGTCAATTAATAGTAGATTGCTGAAGATAAGCATCACCCTCTCCGCTAAGTTTTCGTTAGGAGACCTTTTAAGTGGACATTGTTTCTCCTGCCCCGATTTTCCTGGTCATCTAGGAGGAGTGTCAGTTGCTGCATATGTAACCTGGAACTGCCAACTTCCCGCTCCAGAGCGGTGACACGATCATTTAAAGCAACAGTTCCATTTTTAGTGTTCACAGTACAAGTTGTAAGCATATCCAAATCCTCTCTAAAACCTTTCAGGACTTGTTGGCGAGAGGCTTCTATCCTATTAGTCCAGGAGTCAAATGTTTGTCTTATAGGAAGGGCCTGAAGTTCTCTGAGTAACTGAAGCTCAGAGTGTATTGTGCCCCCATGTGTTTCTGGGGCAGAGGAAGCTCATTCCTTACATCATATTGCATTATTCTCCCTTGCTTTCAAACTATTCATATAATGTAATTTCAGTTATTCTAAGAAACTATTCTTTTATCTATCTACACAGGTTATCTGCCAGATGTATTATCTGTCTATTTTGGTCTGAAGAAGGTTTTTATAACTGAAAAGTATTACCTAGACATTTAACTTTATCACTGTTTGTTGTTTTAAATAATAAAAGCTTTTCAATTCAGATTATTTTCAGCAATTTATCACTATTGTAGATACGATTTGGCCTATTACATATAGTATAGCTTCAATTTATCACTATTGTAGATACGATTTGGCCTATTACATATAGTATAGCTTCTTTCTCCCGTTTTTTCCATTTTTTACTCCACTGCCAAAGTGAGACTGAGAGAAGTTCTGGTCCCGTGAGAGCCCAGATGTGGGACTCCTCCCCCATTAGCCCAGTGATGATTAACCTGTTCCCAGTCAAGAAAAAAAACAGAAAGGACAGCCGGATACATGTAGAATGGTCCATGACCTCCGAGCTGTCAATGAGTGTACTGAAGCTATTACCGGTGGTCCCTAAACTACATACCTCACTGGCAGCAGTCCTAGAGAACGCCACATTCTTCACTATTATTGATTCGGCAAATGTTCTCTTCTCTGTGCCCCTAATTGGAGATTGCCAGTACCTATTTACCTTTACCAATTTAGTATTCCAGTACACCTGGTGCATATTCCCACAAGGGGGGGGGGGGGGACTCCACCAGCCAGTACTCCATACTCCATAGCCCTACAGGGAGTAGACTGGCAGACTAGCCCCTTACTGGATGTTGTTCTTTTACAGTATGTGCATTACCTACTGTTATGTGCCTACATTTACAGGTTTGTCAGGATGAATCTATTGACTATGTTTTTTCTGTTCCAGAAGGGTTGCAAAGCTTCCGGAGACAAACTCCAATACTGCCAGGAGAAGGTGGTCTTCCTAGGTCACTGCTTCTCAGCCACAGGTAGACACCTGACAGAGGAAAGAAAGCTGGCAGTCAAGAATATGCCCCTGTCCTGATGCCCTAAGCCTCTTGACATGTTTCTAAGACTGGCCAGCTACTGCAGGCCTGGGATAAGGTCTGTTGCCTCTAGCCTAATGCTGCCCCGTTATGACTGCATTGCCTCTTCCACATTTGCCCTTAGTCAAGAGGAAATTGAAGCATTCCACAGCCTTAAGCTGGCAAATCCTGTCTGCCCCGACCCTAGGCACACCAAACCTTTTTTTTTGCACCGAGTATCCCGGCCATCCCACAGATGTCCTAGCCAGGAACATGGTGGCTTCCCCAGTGGCCCACTTTTAAGCCTGGTTAGACTCAGTCGTGAGGGGAGCCCCTCATGTGTCAGTAGCTGCAGCCAGCTATCTGCTCAGCAAAGCCAGTGAATTGATCCTAGATCACTCAGTTACTGTGCAAAGCCCACATGACTTGCACAGTCCCCTCACCCTGAGCATCAGAACAATGCCCAGACAGCTCAGACTCCAGTGTGCACTCCTGATGCCCCAGAACGTCACACTGACAAGGTGCACAGCTCTGAATCTTGCCATTCTGTTGCCAGTTTTACAGGATTCAGAGAGTAGGGTGCTTAACCCACATGTTGAACTTTTTCTCATATATGGCTCCAGGTCTGCAGGAGAAGACAGATAGTTCTACACTGGATATAGAGTGGTTAGTGGTGCACATGAGGTAGTAAAAGCAGAACCACCCCCCTCACACAAGACAGCGCAGGAGGTGGAGTTGACCGCATTCAAGGATGCGCTACAGCTGGCGGAAGGTAAAAGGGAAAACATCTATACTCAAGGTATAGTTTTCGGGTCTAAACACGACTATGAACCCAAACGGAAGTCAAGAGATTTCCTCACCTTTGCAGGGACCCGCTTTAAGCATGACATGCTTATTAAAGAGTTCATGGATGCTCTCTTACTTCCACAAGAGATGGGGATAATAAAAGTGAAAGCACACACAACTGGGTAACCCCACAAGTCAAGGGCAATGATGTGGCCGACAGGGTGGTGGAGGCAGCTGCACAGATGGAACCCAGAGACTGTCCGGTAGTCTCAAATGTGAGTACTGAGACTGAAAAGTTTAATCTACAGGTGTTCCAGTCCCTGGTGGCCCGAGTGTCAGAAGAGAAGGAGGAGTGGAGGAAAGCTAGAGCGCAGATGTCGATGGGACCTGGATGCTGGGAGAGGGAGTGTGCCTGCCCAGATCCCTGCACCCAACAGTAAGTCAAGTAGCCACACATATCCAAAATGGCCATCCTAGTGCTCATAAACCAGCCAGTGGTTTCTTCTCCTGTCATAAGACTAGTGAAAGCCTGTATAGTCTGTGCCCGCCACAACCCAGGTAAGGTGGTAAAGACCCCACAAAAGGTGACACACAAGCCACTTTATCACTTCCAGAGACTGCAGATGGATTTTATTAAACTACTAAAAAGTGGTACATAGGAATACATGCTTGTGTGCATTAATATCTTTCCAGGGTGGCCAGAAGCTTTTCCCACAACCAAGGCTACTGCCAGAGCTGCAGCCAAGAAGCCTGTGAGAGAGATTTTCTGCAGGTTTGGACTCCCAGAGACCATAGGGTCCGGGCATAGAACCCACTTCACAGGTAAAGACTGAAACCTTGTCCCTCCTGTGTGTAGAACAAGCCCTACACACCCCTTACCCTCCCCAAGCTGGTTGTGGGATTGAAAGACAAAACGGCACAAGTTAGAGATCCAGGAAGCCATGGAAGAAACAGGGAAACCATGTCCCAAGTGCCTTCCTACTGCCCTCTATTCAGTCAGGACCACCCTCAACAGAAAGACGGGATTGCCCCCTTTGAAGTACTTTTTGGCTGTGCACCCAGACTAGGCCTCTACTTCCCACAGACCCTATAGGTGATGGCAGGAAACAAGGTGGAATATACCATACAGTTGAGCCAGGCCTAAAAAGGCACAAAAGTGTTTCCGATTCCATTTCAGATCCTGACAGAGACCTCAGGACACATACCCTGAAACCTGGCGTTGTTGGTAAAGAGAAACACCAGAGAGAGAGTCTGGAGCCTTGCTACATCAGTCCTTTCCAGGTCCTGCTGACCAACTCCAAATCTGTGAAGTCAGCAAATGTCAGTGCTTAACTCCTTAAGAAGAAAACATTCAGTCTTAATGAGTGGTCTCACCACCTGTACCCAGGTTAGAAAAAAGGAATTAGTCCTCACCGGTAATTCGATTTCCATAAGTCCACCATGACGGCCCCCTGGAGGTTGCTTCCCCTTCCTCTGTAGGGACAGGAAATTGAGAGTATTAAAAGGCCCTCCCCCAACCTCCCACCAGTGTATACCAAATCACTACACCGGTATAGGCTTCAACTCAATTTTATTTTGCATGTTATATTCACATACAGTATTTACAAGAAGAAACCAACAAAAATAACAAGGGAGGGAAATAATAGGTGGACTTATGGAAATCGAATTACCGGTGAGGACTAATTCCTTTTTTCCATTTCGTCCCCCATGACGGCCCCCTGGAGACATACCAAATTATCCCCAGTTAGGGAGGGACCACGGCTTGTAGGACTTTACGGCCGAAGGCCAGATCTTTTGCCATGGCTATATTCAGTCGATAATGGTTAACAAAGGTGGAATTTGAACTCCAAGTGGCTGCTCTGCAAATTTCATCAATGGAGGCTCCCCCTCTCTCCGCCCACGATGTGGAGACTGCTCGGGTAGAGTGAGCCCTTAACTTCATAGGAACAGGAACACCTTTGAGACTGTAGCATTCCCTGACCGTATTTGTGATCCACCGGCCAATAGTTGACTTAGAGGCCTTTCTTCCCTTATTTTTTCCTGCAAATTGAACAAAAAGGTTTGAGTCCTTCCTCCAGGGACTTGAGACCTCTAAGTATCTAAGTACTGAGCATCTTACGTCTAGGAGATGCCATTTCTCCTCCGTAGCATTCTTAGGCTGACGACAGAAAGATGGCAATACGATCTCCTGACTCCTGTGAAAGTTAGAAACAACTTTAGGAAGAAAATTTCTATCAAGTCTGAGAGTAATTCTATCCTCAGAAACTGACAGGTAAGGTTCACAAATCGACAAGGCCTGGAGTTCCCCTATCCTTCTAGCGGATGTGATGGCAACTAAAAACGCTTTAAGCGTTTTAAGCGTTAAAAAATGTAAATTATTTGACTCATTGGGTTCAAAGGGATCTGAGGTTAACGCATCTAAGACCAAGGAAAGGTCCCACTGAGGGGAAGATTCCTTTACAGTAGGTCTTAAGCGGGTACAGGCCTGAAAGAATCTCTTTACCCACCTGTGTTCCGCAAGTGCTGTATCAAAATATGCGCTTAAAGCTGACACCTAGACTCTCAGGGTACTAGGCCGTAAACCTTTGTCGAAACCCTCCTGCAGGAAATCAAGAACCTGGCAAATATTGGGAGAATCTTGGTTAGGTTGATCTTTACACCAGGCACAAAATTTTTTCCATATCTTAAGATAGATAGCGTGGGTCACAGGCTTCCTACTATTCCTCAAAGTCTCTTTATTACCTTAAAGGAGAGTTTTTTGTGTTCAGGAAGGCGCTTTCAGGATCCAGGCTGATAGATTCAGGAACCCTGGGTTCTGGTGTAAGACTGGTCCCTGGTGCAAGAGGTCTGGAATCTTGGGAAGGATGAAAGGAAGGTCTAGAGCCAGCTTTTGTAGAAGCGGAAACCAGCTTTTCTTTGGCCAAAACGGAACAACTAGAATCAGCTTGGCCGGACTGGATACTAATTTCTGGAGAACTCTGTTGATCAGAGGAACTGGAGGGAATGCGTAGAGGAGATCCTGATCCCAAGGCTGGGAGAAGGCATCCAGACCCCAAGGAACTTCCTTTGGATTTAGGGAATAGAATTTCTTGACTTTTGAATTTGTCCTGGATGCAAAGAGATCGATGGCAGGGTTTCCCCATCTGAGGACAATCTCCTGGAAGATTTCGGATTTCAGGCTCCATTCGTGAGGGAGAATAGGTGTCCTGCTGAGGTAGTCCGCTACCTCGTTCTCTGAGCCTTTCAGATGGACTGCTGAAATTGAAAGAGCATTCTCTTCTGCCCAAGAAAATATTTCCTGGGAGATGGTCTGAAGTTTTTTTGACCTTGTTCCGCCCTGTCTCTTTAAATATGCAACCGTAGTTGTATTGTCGGAGAAGATTTTTAGGTGCTTCCCTTTTAGATCCTTGGTACAAGCTTTCAGGGTTTTTAGGACGGCTTTCAGCTCCCTTTCGTTTGAGGATGCACGAGTCATTGAATGGGACCAGAGGCCCTGAACGTACTTCCCTGGAAGAAGAGCTCCCCAACCTGAGGTGCTGGCATCTGTCTGGATCTGGGTTATTGGCCAGAGAACCCAGTTCACACCTTTTTGAAGGTGATCGAGATCCTTCCACCAGTTTAAGGATTTTTTTACTGCTGAAGGAATCTCCAATCGTAAATTCAGGTGATGGTAGTCTTTGTCCCATTTTGACAGGATCCAGGACTGGAGAGGTCTTGTATGGATCTGGCACCAGGCTACACATTGAATGCAGGAGGTCATGGACCCCAGAAGACTCATCGCTGCTCATATCGAGATGTATTTCCTCTTCTGGAAGTCCTTGATTTTCAGAAGTAATCTGTCTACTTTCTCCTGTGGAAGATAAGAAGTCTGGGTTAATGAATTTAAGGATACTCCCAAAAATTCTTTTATAGGACTGGGAGTCAGATCGGATTTTTCCAAATTTATAATCCAGCCCAATTCCTGAAGAACTTCTATTGTCACCTTCTTCTGTTTTTCTAGATGGCTTACCGAGTCTCCCACAAGTAAGAAATCGTCCAGGTATGGGACCACTAGGACTTCTTCGGTCCTTAAGTATTTGACCACTTCCGCCATAACTTTGGTAAAGACTCGGGGAGCTGAAGAAAGACCAAATGGTAAAGCTGTAAATTGAAAATGAGATTCTTCTCCCGAAGAAGAAACCACTGCAAAACGCAAAAACTTTTGGGAATCCGCATGAATGGGAATATGATAGTATGCATCTCTCAGATCCAGAATACACAAAAATGCACTGCGGTTTATTAAGGGAGTAGTAGATTTTATAAACTCCATCTTGAACTTGATATACGTCACCCACTTGTTCAGAAATTTTAAATTTATAAAATTAACCTGTAAGACCCATTTGGCTTCTTTATTAGGAAAAGGGGGGAGTAATGACCCGTACCTTTTTCTTCTGGGGGGACTGGACAAACCACCTCCAGCTTCTGCAGGGTAGACACTTGCTCCCAAAGATGATGTGTCAGACTTCCTGAGGATTGCCTGGACAGAAAAAACCGATGAGGAGGAGAAGACATAAATTCTATACGGTAACCATCTTGGATAATGGAAGTCACCCACCTGTTGTTTTTTATGTTCTTCCACTGGGGGAGAAAGTCCTTCAACCTTCCCCCCACCCTGGCGTCATTGCTTCTTTTCTGGTTTGTTTGAGGAACTGAACAGGAATGGCTTGTTTTTTCCTCCCCTGGAACTATTCCAGAAGCCTTGTCTCCAGGAAGATCTCCCCTTATTCTTTGGTTGGTCTTTGTTTGCTCTAAAGCCACGAAAAAACTGCTTTTTTGGTGTAGGTCTAGGTTCAGGAAAACCTTTCTTCTTATCCGCAGCTTTGTCAAGAATCTCATCTAGCTCAGATCCAAACAATTCACCTGAAAAGGGAAGGCTGCAAAGTTTTGCTTTAGAACGAATGTCCCCGGACCATTGTTTTAACCAGAGGGCCCTTCTGGTGGCATTTGAGAGGGCGGCATCCTTTGAGGCAAAACGAATAGATTCAGCTGAGGCATCAGCTAAAAAGGCAGTAGCAGATTTAAGTAAAGGCAATGAATCTAAAATTTCTTCTCTAGGGGTGCCTTCCCTGAGATGGTCTTCTAAACCCCCTAACCAGAATAGGAGAGTGCGGGATACGGAGGTTGCCGCAATGTTTGTTTTGATTGTAGTCATAGAAGACTCCCAAAGTTTTTTAAGTAGACAATCCGATTTCCTGTCCATAGCATCTTTAAGTTGCGTGGAATCCTCAAACGGTAAATCCGTCTTTTTTACAACTTTGGTAATAGGAATGTCTACTTTGGGTACGTTCTCCCACAATTTGGTCTCTTCTGGGTCAAACAGTAAGCGATTTTTAAAGTCTTTAGGGACAATTAACCGTCTCTCTGGTTCTCTCCACTCATCTACCACAAGACCCTTTAAATTTTCGATAACTGGAAACAACCTCGTTTTCTTCTGTCTCAGTCCCCCGAATAGTTCATCTACCATGGATTTTTCTTCTACTTTATCCTCAATTCTTAGGGTATCCCTTAAGGCCTTTATTAAGCTATCCAAATCTTCATTGGCAAACAAAAATTTGGGGTCATTAACAACCTGAGGTTGTGAAAAGACATCCTGGTCTTCTGACTCTATCTCGTATGAGCATGAAGGCTGTTCATCATCCTCTACGTATTCAGGACTAATTCAGGGCTTTTTCAAGGGTGGCCCTTTAGAGGCCTTAATTTCTTCCCTCATAATGGTTCTTAACTCATCCAAAAATGAGGGTTTCTCTTCCTTAAGGATTTTATCTAAACATTCTTTACACAGGCTCTTCTTATATGAGGCATCTAATTTTGCATTACAAATTTGGCAACGCTTAGAAGGAGCCTTTTTAGGCCTATCCTTATCTGGCACCTTCTCTTTGGGTTTGTCTCTTTCCCTTTCTTTTGGGAGATCTTTCTCCTGTTAATTTAAGAAGATAGGGAGAACTACATCAGTAAAGACCCCTATAAGAGACCCCAAATAATGGCAATAGACAAGGAAATAATTCCCACACATTCCAAAGCGTTTACTCACGGAACCCAGGGTTAGGGATCGCGTCTCAGCCACATCCGCCATGTTGTCCAGCTCCATGGAGACCTCAGCAGAAGTGAAACTACACTGCACGCCTCTAAATACTCACCTTCCGGCGTCTGACGTCATCAGTGGCAGCCCGTCTCCCAGGCTGCCCCACTTCCTGCGCTGAGGTCTCCGCGACGTCACTTCCGGTCACCGGAAGTGGGGCATCGCGCGAATAGGCGGATTGTGTGGACCCCAGAAGGAGTCGTATGGCCGCCGGCACGCCACAAATGGCAGCCCAGCACTGGAGACCCCAAGTGGAGCCAGGAGCTCGGACGAGGGAGCGCTGGGGAGGACAAGCACCCCGAGAGGTACGAGATCCATACCTCACCCCCCCCCCCCCCGGAGGAGAGAGAGAGGATTTACTCTCAACCCTATCCCCTGTAGGGACAGGAAAACACTGGTGGGAGGTTGGGGGAGGGCCTTTTAATACTCTCAATTTCCTGTCCCTACAGAGGAAGGGGAAGCAACCTCCAGGGGGCCGTCATGGGGGACGAAATGGAAATGGAAGATATCCCAGGTTTGCTGCTTTTCTCTCCGTTTCCTTCCACTGGATCCGATTGCAGTCCTCGTGTCACCTTCGTGTCCGTGGTGTACTGCAGCTGCACTGGAGAAATAGTGCAAGCTTCCAAGGTAAAGGAAGAGTTTTTATTGTATATACTTACAAAGTATAAGTTAAAATCGTGCGGGGCAGGTGTTTGACGCGCAATGTTTTTACTGAAACACGCAATTTTAACTTATACTTTGTAAGTATATACAATAAAAACTCTTCCTTTACCCTGGAAGCCTGTACTATTTCTCCATACATTTCCTGACAGAGGACCTGCAGTACACCACGGACACGAAGGAGACACGAGGATTGCAATCGGTTCCAGTGGAAGGAAACTGAGAAAAAAAGCAGCAAACCAGGGGAATCTTCCATTTCTAACCTGCGTACAGGTGGTGAGACCACTAATTGAGACTGAATGCTTTCTTCTTAAGGAGCTGAGCACTGACATTTGCTGACTGTGTGACTTGGTGGCTATTGTGGGAGATTGCGGAGTCAGTAACTCCTCTGAAATCCTTTTTCCAGTTTCCAAAAGTCAAAACCTTGTACTATAGAGGGAAGCCACCATGCTTCCATGCTTTCTATTGCAAACTTACTTATTCTTCTTGCTAGCTGGTAACTTCTGACTGACTGTATGCTCAGGGACACCCCAACCATGACCATCTATGTATCTATAGGGCGGACCAGAATGCCCCCAGGGTAGGAGACTTTACCTACGTTTTGTGCAATAAGACAATGACCTTCTTTAACATCGACAGGACAAGTAACCATGTATTAGCAGTGTCTGATATGTACTGGATTTGTGGGGATAGAAGAGTCAGGTCAAGCCTGTCTTTAGGCTGGGAAGGTGAGTATGCTGTGATAAAATGCATTCCTTCCTCGTCATCCCCAAGGATAAGTTTGATCGGATACATGAAGAAAAGGTAGAGAATCCCAAGGGATTTGGGAGGTCTAAGAGAGAAGCACTTAGATGACAACTTTATAGATACAGTAGGAGTACAAAGGGGGGACCCTTTGTTCAAGGCCCACAATCAAGGCCCACAATCAGATATGGTCAGGTCTAGAGTCCATTATCCTCCAGATAGCCATGAACAAAAATGTTGATTGGGTTAACTGTGGTTATTGTAGAGATTGTAGAGATTTGTGAATTATATCAGAGATGCTTTTGGAGGTGTCGCTGAACAGCTGAACGCAACCTCCATCATGGCGTTCCAGAACAGCTGCTTTGGACATGATCATTGATGAGAAGGGAGGAGCCTGTGAGATGGTGGGAGAAGCTTGTTGCATGTACATCCTGAATGACACCGCCCCCTATGGATCCATTACCCATGCCCTTGAAAAGATTGAAGGACTGTTCAGGGAACTCAAGAAAAACTCTGGAGTGAACACTTTGTCCTTGACTTTGTGGTCGGGGGACTGGGGTGGGGGTGATATTGGGGATTGTGATTTTGCACTTGTCATTTATTGCGTGTTGTGTGGGCCCCCTCATCGAGTCCACCATGTCCCAGATGCCAAGAATGGCAAGAACCACGAGAGGAGAAGTGCCCGGAGTGGAGGATACCTCCTTTTTGATGAACCAGCCTGTTACTGTGACCTGTGAACTATGGAAACTCAGTTATGTGATTTGAATATGCAGACCTGTAACCCTTGAGTGACTGGCCTCCCGTGAATCTGGTGAAGTCCAGCAGGCAAAGGGGCTAGCCTCCCTGAATGTACCTGGAGTTTGAGGAGGTCACTCAGGACAGAGTTACAAGCCATGCAAGACTCAAAAGGGGGAAATGTTAAGGAGATCGAATTGGTCTTGGACGCCAGGTTGCTCACTGTTCGCCATTTTAAAGACTCAGTATTCATTTCACATAATTTGTCTAGTGAAAACTAAAGTTTGGGTGGGGTTTTTTTATTCAAACAAAGTAAGGTAGAAAACACAAAGACTTATCGCTAGCTAGCACCACCTAGGGGAAGGATATCAGGAGAGCTCCTGGGCATTTTGTGTGCTTGCATTTCCGGGGTCAAACCACCCAATGATATTGCCGGTTTGTGTACTTTCACGCCGTGCAAAGTGTCTTATGATTTTCTATATAAGTGTCTCAGTGGCAAAAATAAACACAGTCTTGAGTTGATCTTCAGTAAGGTCAGTGTGTCTTTTCTGTGTTATTCATTCCATTCCAGCACTGGAAACAAAGACTCATATAATTTGGAAATCACCTTACAACGCTGACGGGGACTGTTAAAGCCTTGTGTATCCAAAGACCCTTATGGTCATCTTTAACATTAACTTTTCTTTGTGGGAAAACCTCTTTAATAGCAGAAAAGTAGCGCGGCAGCCCACATCTTTTTTTCAGCTATTAATAATGGATGCCAATAACGGAAAGTCCATTCAAATCTGAAAGGAACGAAAGGAGAGCAGAAGACCTTCCATTTTTATTTTCCGTTTTGCTCTTGTTAAATGGAGAGTGTAATACAATGCCCAGATACAAATGTGAAATGGGCCTAAGGGCTAAATTTTTTGTATCATATGTGAGATACAAGAACAAATCCATTAAATATGACATCTCTAGACTGATTGACTACATAGCCTCCTGGATCTGTCCAAGTGCTAAATTATGGCCAAGGGTAGTGTATAACTAACCTGAGGACTGATATGCCACTTTCTCACAGATTCGGCCCCAGCACACTTCATTTTCTTTGTCTAAGAGACTTGCTATGTCCACGTTCTCTTGAATCTCATTTCCAAGCAAACAAACCATACGATACACTGCGGGTGACAAGCATGTGGTAAGAGGTATGGATCCAGCCATCTGCAAGACAAAGTTTACTTTTAAACAACATGTTACAACTGTACACAAAACCACAGGAATATGTGATACAAATTTTTCATGCAATTTTTCCACGAGAGTGTGCAGGGAGGTGGAGGCAAGAAGCAATGTAGCTGAGGGAGGTGGGAGGGGTTTTTAATTCAAAATCGAGGAAGACGGCCTGTTTGTGGAGGGGGGCACTTACATTGAGCAACGTTGACCCCACCCAGGGGACAACTAGGCAGGGAGCTAGGTAAAGTCATCTCCACCAAAATGGACTCCAAAGCCCTGGTTTCCTAGTCACTCTCGCAGTTCTAATCTGGGTGCAGACATTCCATCCCAGTGCCTGGTTCCTCTGATCAATAGCAGAGCAGCTTCACTAATGAGCATGTACAGTGCAGTGCAGACATTCATGTACAAAGTTCAAAAATTGTTTGATAACTAACATTTCCCATATGTCTGCTTTAACTTGGCATCATTTTTCAAACATCCTTTCCTTTTTTTAGGATTTAGGAGGCTTATACCGTTAGGTGTGATTTTTTCCGATTTTCACAAAAATCATCAACACCTACTTTTGGAGTGCCAATTTAGTTAGAAGTGACTTTATAAAGGCCTACATGACAGAAAACCCCCACAAATTACACCATTTTAGAAAAATATACAAAACAACCTTTGGGAGGTTTGTTACCCCTTTGAGCGTTTCATGAGGATGAAAAATAAATGAATATATTGTAAGATAAAATTACATTTCTGTCATTTCCCTTTCATATAACACTAAAATTTGCACCTTCACAATGAGTTAAAAAGGTAAATGCATTTACAATGTTTAGTGCAATTCCTCCTGAGTATGCCAATACCCATTTTGTCACTGTATCCTGCTGTACAGGCACAGGGGGGCACTTGGAAGGGAAAGAGCGTTTTTTTGTTTTTCGAGGACAAAATATGGCTGAAAAAGTTTTCATGTGTCAGGATGCATTTGGAGAGCCATAATGGTACCGAAACAGAGGAAAACCCCAACAAGTGACACCATTTTGGAAAGTACACCCCTTGGTGTAAGAACACCCAAGGTGTAATTTGTGTATTTTGCCCGACAGGTGTTTGATTCAATTGGGGCCCCTAAAAGGAAAAAGATTAAAATGTTCTCCAAAAAGTTACTTTTACCCCAAATTTTTTTAAGCCATATTGTAAGATAAAATTACATTTCTGTCATTTCCCTTTCATATAACACTAAAATTTGCACCTTCACAATGAGTTAAAAAGGTAAATGCATTTACAATGTTTAGTGCAATTCCTCCTGAGTATGCCAATACCCATTTTGTCACTGTATCCTGCTGTACAGGCACAGGGGGGCACTTGGAAGGGAAAGAGCGTTTTTTTGTTTTTAGAGGACAAAATATGGCTGAAAAAGTTTTCATGTGTCAGGATGCATTTGGAGAGCCATAATGGTACCGAAACAGAGGAAAACCCCAACAAGTGACACCATTTTGGAAAGTACACCCCTTGGTGTAAGAACACCCAAGGTGTAATTTGTGTATTTTGCCCGACAGGTGTTTGATTCAATTGGGGCCCCTAAAAGGAAAAAGATTAAAATGTTCTCCAAAAAGTTACTTTTACCCCAAATTTTTTTAAGCCACAAGGGATAAAAGATGAAACAATCCCCATAAAAAAGTATAATTTTACAGAAATCCTTTACACGTGTCAGGACTAGAGATGAGCGAACATACTCGTCCGAGCTTGATGCTCGTTCGAGCATTAGCGTACTCGAAACTGCTCGTTGCTCGGACGAATACTTCGCCCGCTCGAGAAAATGGCATCTCCCGCCGTTGTGATTTTTGGCGACCAGAAACAGAGCCAATCACAAGCCTGGAGACTCTGCACTCCACCCAGCATGACGTGGTACGCTTACACGTCGATAGCAGTGGTTGGCTGGCCAGATCAGGTGACCCTGGAATAGACTAGCCCCTGCCCGCGCTGCTCGGATCATTCTGTCTGGATGCCGCTAGGGAGAGAGCTGCTGCTGGTCAGGGAAAGCGTTAGGGTGTTCTATTAGAATAGTGTTAGGCAGGAGTGATTCTACAAGAACCCAACAGCCCTTCTTAGGGCTACAATAACGTTTTATTTTACTTTTTTTTTATTTGCCTGTGGCTGGGCTTGCTGCCATTAGTAGTGCAGCTAGTACCATATTGTGAGTAATTTGCAGGGAGACTTGCTACCGTTGTGTTTAGCTCTTAGTGACACACATATCCACCTTAAACACCGAAGTGGGACAATTTATTAGGGGTTTGATTTGAATTAGGCAGAGTCTGCTGATTTATTTTTTTTTACGTTTATTTCTTTTTATAACTCAAAGTAATCTGGCAAAGCAGTGTGCTTTCAGTGTAGGCTAGAAAATAGCCATAGGAGAACCCCAACGGCTCCTCCACCTCAGCCTCCTTCCCCCCAGTCTGCCCCCTCCCAGCAAAATTTGGCATTTGAACCGGCATACTCTGAGCAACTGTTTTCTGGACCCTTCCCACAGTCACAAACCACTTGTCCGGTTGCTGCTGAGCTATTTTTCGATGCCCAGGTTTTCCACCAATCGCAGTCTGTGGGTGATGATGACATTATTGACGTAGTGGAAGAAGTGTGTAAAGAGGTGTCGGACGATGAGGAGACACGGTTGTCAGACAGTGGTGAAGTTGTTGTCAGGGCAGGAAGTCCGAGGGGGGAGCAGACTGAGGGATCGGAGGATGATGAGGTGACAGACCCAAGCTGGGTTGATAGGCCGGGTGAACACAGTGCTTCTGAGACGGAGGCGAGTCCTATAGCAGAACAGGTTGGAAGAGGCAGTGGTGGGGCCAGACGGAGAGGCAGGGCCAGAGCTGGTGCATCAGCGCCAAATGTTTCCCGTAGTCAAGCTCCCGTGTCGAGGGCTAGATTTTCAGAAGTCTGGAGGTTCTTTAAAGAAACACCGGATGACCGACGGACTGTGGTGTGCAACCTGTGCCAAACCAGGATCAGCAGGGGTTCCACAACTACTAGCTTAACTACCCCCAGTATGCGCAGGCATATGAATGCTAAACACCCTACTCAATGGCACCAAGCCCGTTCACCTCCGGCCGGGCACAACACTGCTCCTTCCCCTGTGTCATCTGCTAGTCAGCCCCCTGCCCAGGACCCCGGCCCAAACACCTCCCGTGCGAAAAACCCATCTTCGCCTCCACGATCCACCAGCGTTCAGCTCTCCATACCCCAGACGCTGGAGCACAAAAGGAAGTATAGTGCAACCCACCCACATTCCCAAGCCCTCAACGTCCACATCTCCAAATTGCTTAGCCTGGAGATGCTGCCCTATAGGCTGGTAGAGACCAAGGCCTTTCGAAACCTCATGGCGGCGGCCGTCCCTCGGTATTCGGTCCCCAGCCGCCACTACTTTTCCCGATGTGCCTTCCCAGCCCTGCACAAGCACGTGTCAGAGAACATCATCCGTGCCCTGACCAACGCAGTTTCTGACAAGGTCCACCTGACCACGGACACGTGGACGAGTGCTGCCGGGCAGGGCCACTATATACCGCTCACGGCACATTGGGTTAACTTGGTGGAGGCTGGTACCGAGTCTGACCCTGGGGCTGGTCATATACTGCCGACGCCGAGGATTGCGGGGCCTACCTCGGTCCAGGTCTCAAAGGCCTACTATGCCTCCTCCTCCTCCCACCCCTCCTCCACCTCCTCCTCCGAATTACCATCCGTGGGCATGGCGCCATCAGTCGGTAGCGGCTCTGCAACTCGGCAGACTGACACATGTGCCATGCCTGGCCCATGTGTTAAATCTCATAGTTCAGCGTTTCCTCAAGACATACCCCAATCTGTCTGATTTGCTCACGAAGGTGCGCCGCACCTGTGTGCATTTCAGGAAGTCCAGCACAGATGCTGCCACTCTCAGGGCAGCGCAGCGCCGCCTCCAACTGCCCGCTCACCGACTGTTGTGCGACGTGCCCACGAGGTGGAATTCAACATTAACCATGTTATCCAGAGTTTACCAGCAGCGCAGAGCGATTGTAGACTGCCAGATGTCAACTTCCACCAGAACTGGTAGTCAGGTCAGTCAGCTTCCTCAAGTCTACAATGAGGAGTGGACGTGGATGTCTGATATCTGTCAGGTGCTGAGTAACTTTGAGGAGTCAACACAGATGGTCAGTGGCGATGCCGCCATCATCAGCCTCACCATCCCGCTGCTTGGCCTGTTGAAAAACTCTCTGATCAGCATGAAGTCGGAAGCTTTGCGCTCGTCACAAGAGACGGGGGAAGAAGATTCCCTTGTTGATAGCCAAAGCACCCTTAGGTCTGTTTCTCAGCGCATATCGGAGGAGGTGGAGGAGGATGAGGAGGAAGAGGAGGAGAATGTTGGCGAGACAGAAGAGGGGACCATTGTTCAGTCCTTCACTGTTCAGCGTGTATGGGCAGAAGAAGAGGAGTTGGAGGAGGAAATGGGCAGTCAGGCCAGTGAGGGGAGTGAATTCTTGCGCGTTGGGACTCTGGCGCATATGGCAGATTTCATGCTAGGCTGCCTATCCCGTGACCCTCGCGTTCAAAGAATTTATTCCAGCACCGATTACTGGGTGTTCACTCTCCTGGACCCACGGTACAAGCAAAATCTTTCCACTCTCATCCCTGGAGAGGAAAGGAGTGTGAGAATGCATGAATACCAGCAGGCCCTGGTGCACAAGCTGAAACAGTATTTCCCTTCTGACAGCACTAGCGGCAGAGGGCGTACTTCTGCGGGACAAGTAGCGAGGGAGAGTAGGCGAGCAGGCAGCTTGTCCAGCACTGGCAGGGGTACGCTTTACAAGGCCTTTGCCAGTTTTATGTCACCCCAGCAAATCACTGTCACCTGTCCCCAGTCTCGGCAGAGTAGGGCTGATCTTCACAGAAAGATGGTGAGGGAGTACGTAGCTGACCATACCATCGTCCTAAATGATCACACAGCTCCCTACAACTACTGGGTTTCAAAGCTGGACATGTGGCACGAACTGGCGCTGTACGCCTTGGAGGTTCTTGCCTGCCCTGCCGCTAGCGTGTTGTCCGAGCGGATTTTCAGTGCAGCTGGTGGCATCATCACCGATAAGCGTACACGCCTGTCGACTGACAGCGCTGACAGGCTGACGCTTATCAAGATGAATAAAGCCTGGATTTCTCCGGATTTTCATTCTCCACCAGGTGAAAGAAGCTCAACCTGAATAATGTATGCACTCCTCCTCCTCATTGTCCTCCTTCTCCTCCTCTTTGTACACTAAAGCAGAGGAAACTGGCTATTTTTGCCAGGGCCAACTGACTCTAGCTATAGTACTCTATGTATTTAATTTTTCTGGAGGGCCACCTACCCGGTCCTCTGTTTTAAGCAATTTTTGGGAGTGCCACATACAGGCACTCAATTTATTTAATTTTTCTGGAGGACCACCTACCTGCTCCTCTGGTTTGAAAACTTTTTTGGACTGCCACATACAGGCACTCAATTTATTTAATTTTTCTGGAGGACCACCTACCTGCTCCTCTGGTTTGAAAACTTTTTTGGACTGCCACATACAGGCACTATCCAAATTAAATTGTCTCCATAGCAGCCTCCACATGTCGTCTTTTTAACTGCCTCCACACGTTGTCTCCATTGCTACCTCCACACGTCATCGCCATAGCTGCCTCCAAAAGTCGTCCATATAGCTGCCTCCATACATGGTCTCCTTATCAAACGAACTGTGTCAGGCAGAATTTTGGGTTGTTTTCATGGCTTCCACATCAAACTTGTTAACTTTGTCGCCACACTGCTGTTTTATCCACAAAAAATACTGGCAAACTTTTATCATTTACCGATATTATTTCAGCGCTTCTTGCGCATCTGTTTACATTCCCCTCACCCGCTATAACCCAAACTTATAAGAACGCTACTACACTTGATCTTATACAAAAGGTTCTTAGAAGTGCTGTTTGGGGAGTAGCCGAGAGACAGGGGCTTGGATAGGCGAAAGCTCGCCTGGCAGCAGAGCGCCAGCTCCATCTCAAGATCCAACTAACATAGTTTTAACTGCAGCACCTTTAATCTACTACTAGTTCACTGCCTCCATACATGGTCCCCTTATCAAACGAGCTGTGTCAGGCAGAATTTTCAGGTGTTTCACCAGATACGTAGTGGAACTCGGCCCATCTGTCGCCGCCATGCTGGAGACCTGAAGTTGCAATCATAGCAGCACAATATGGATGCCCCATACTGTCGCTCTTAATCATGGAACCATTTCCGTAAAAACAATTAAAAATAGAACCACTATGCTATTCCATTATTCCTAGGTGAAATATTCAAACGAGCCGGCCTGCTTTGAAAATTATAATTTTTTTAAAGTAAACGCTTCTGGCCCCCAGGCCCATTTTGGGTGGGGAGGAGCCGAGAGACAGGGGCTTGGACAGGCGAAAGCTCGCCTGGCAGTGGACCGCCAGCTCCATCCCAAGATTAGGCCGCCTCAGAGGCATCCATGCATGCTGCCCCTGCTGTTTCCTGTCCATTTTGCCTCCACGATCCTCCACAGCGTCCACCAATGTCTCATTTCAACTCTCTATACCCCAGATGCTGGAGCACGAGAGGATATGCAGCACATCATCCCCTTATCAAACGAGCTGTGTCAGGCAGAATTTTCAGGTGTTTCACCAGATACATAGTGGAACTCGGCCCATCTGTCGCCGCCATGCTGGAGACCTGAAGTTGCAATCATAGCAGCGCAATATGAATGCCCCATACTGTCGCTCTTAATCATAAAAGTCGTCTCCATGGCTGCCTCCACATGTCGTCCCCTTATCAAAAGAGCTGTGTCAGGCTCATTTTTCGGGTGTTTCACCAGATACGTTATGGAACTTGGTCACTATGTCGCCACCATGCTGTGTAATCAACTAAATATACCGTCAACCTTTTGTTCACATAGGAAATCATTTCAGTGCTTCTCGCTCACCTCCTTTGGTTAAGCCTGAGTCCATTTAGGGTATGTCGCCATGACACTCTCTAGCCTGCCGTCAGGACGCTTTTGGAGAGCCCTAGTGGCACAAAAAAAGAGAACACCAACAAGTGACACCATTTTGGAAAGTACGCCCCTTGGAAAATTTTGCATGGTGTAATATGTGTATTTGCCCCTACAGGTGCTTGGTTCAATTTGATTTTCCCCCAAAAGTCAGTTTTACCCCTATTTTTTTAAGCCACAAGGGATAATATATGAAACAACCCGCAAACATGTGTAAAACTAATTCTCCCGAGTGTAGATTTGCCTCACATGTGCATATAAAATGTTGTAAAAGGGGAAAGGGAAAAAGGGGCGTTGGCCTTTTAGAAGCCAGAAATCCTTTACATGTGTCAGGATGCATTTGGCGAGCCCTAGTGGTATCAAAACAGAGCGGAACCCCAACAAGTGTAATCATTTTGGAAAGTGCACCCCTAGCAGAATTTAGCAAGGTGTAATATGTGTATTTTACCCTACATGTCTTTGAATCAATTAGGCCCCTAGAAGGAAAAAGAGGAAAATTTTCCCAAAAAAGTCACTTTTTTTGTAAGCTATAAGGGATTAAATATGAAACAACCCTCAAAAGTTTGTACTACGATTTATCCCAAGTATAGAATTGCCCCACACCTGCAAATAGAATGTTGTATACATACACAGTAGGGCTCAGAAGGGAAAGAGGGATGTTGGCGTTTTAGAAGTCAAATTTGACACACATCCTTTACATGCATTTGGAGAGCCCTAGTGGTACAAAACAGAGGAGAACCCCAACAAGTGACACCATTTAGGAAAGTACACCCCTTGGAGAATTGAGCAAGATGTAATATGTGTATTTGCCCGTAAAGCTGTTTGATTTAATTAGGCCCTAAACAGGAAAAAAGGTGAAAATTTTCCTATAAAGGTCATTTTTACCCCTATTTTTTATAGCCACAAGGGATAAAAAATGTAATAACCCCCAAAAATGTGTAAACCTATTTCTCCTGAGTGTAGAACTACCCCACATGTGCATATAAAATGTTTAATGGGCGCACAGTAGAAGGAAAAGTGATGTTTGCTCTTAAAGGATTTAGCAATGCGTAATATGTGTATTTGACCCTACAGGTAAATGATCCAATTAGCCCCTAAAAATGAAAAATTTTCCCATAGAGGTCAATTTTTTTAAGCTACAAGGGATAAAGGAAGAAATAACAGTGAAAAATGTGTCAAACTATTTTAGAAGTACCCCACATGTGCAAACAGTAGAGCAAAAGAGGGGTGTTTGTGTCAGGATACATTTGGAGAGCCGTAGTGGTACCAAAACAGAGGCGATCCCGAAAAGTGACCCTAATTGTTGAATGTACACCCCTTGGAGAATTTAGCAAGGTGTAATATGTGGTGTAGTGTAATACACATGGTGAAATGAGCATTTTGAACATACAAGTAGTTTCCAAATATGATGTGCAATGGAGTCCAAGATTGAAATTGCAATTATTTCTGGAAGGTCGAGTGCCCATTATGTGACGCCCAGTTTGTGCCACTGTGAAATGTCAGCACTCTAGTTAGGAATACTGTTTCCTGATGTGAGAAAGACCCTACATGTGATCCTAAATGCTCGCCAGAAAATACAGCAGGGCTCCGGAATGATAAAGAACTTGGAATATAAATAAATAAAGAACTTGGAGAATTATAAAGGATCTGCTAACAAATCCAGAGGCTTGGAGGGGAAATAGAAAACCTAAAATGAAAAACATAAAACCCACAAGTTACCCTAGTTTGCAAACTACATCCCGTAATGAAATAATCGAGGGGTACGGTGATCAATTTGACCAACATGGTTGGACGTGAATTGTGAATGTGTTGCGTATAAGAAGACGAATATATCAGGGGACCAACTAAAATTTTGTCACTCTGGAGTCCTTCCCTTTAGAAGCAGTGGAATTCACCGGGAAAATGCTGTCCTGACAAAACCGGGGGACATCTAATCCAGAGGTACAGGGGCCCTGTCCTTGTCCAAATATTAAGTTTCCTTATATCTGCCTCTAGAAAATGGAGAAATGATTTGGCATGGCCTGGACATTGGAACATATTGTGCAGTTTCTTCGTTTTCAGTAGGGAACAGGAACGCTGGGAAAAAAGTTACCCACATACAAATGGTAACCCTTATCCAGCAGTGGGTGAACAGATCGGTCAATCAGAGCTCTCTGAGAGATGGCATGATGCCACCAGACATGGCCCCTACCACTGATGATTGGTGCTGTCCTAAACAGCAACAATTATCGTCGAGTGTTGCTATTATTCACCCGAGCGATGCCCATTGTGACGAATATTGCCACTATTGGCTGGTCCAGATCGACTAGTCAATGGCGGCGAACATTAACAGAGGAGGGCAAGGAAAAATTGGTGGCGGTCAGGAACAACAGGCACCTTGCCCCGATCACCGTGTCTACAGACATGGTGATCGGTATTACTGACGTAGCATCGTAAGTAAAATCGATGCTATTGACTGGTTTTATCATGAACTGGGGAGGACCACGGAACTCCTCTGGTCCATGGGGCAGGATGGATGGCCGTCAGGAACAGCCGCCATCTTGCCCCGATTCACTGTGTCTGAACCGTGTTGGCGAGTCACATCCCGCCGCACTGTTCTATTACAACGGTTGTCAGGAACGGTTTTATAGGCTATACAATCTAAAAAAAACTTAATTTTAGTGGGTCTTTAGCTTATTGTTACAATTTTATTAACGCTTTAAGTGTGGAGGAAAATAAAATCATCAATTCTTGTTTCCAATGTTTAACCTTTTTTTGGGGGGGGGGTTCACTGTAGCATAAAAATAATATATTATCTTTATTCTATGATCACTACGATTACGATGATACTTAATTTACCGTATATACCGGCGTATAAGACGACCTGGTGTATAAGACGACCCCCCTACTTTCCTGTTTAAAATATAGAGTTTAAGATATATTCGCCGTATAAGACTACCCCTTTTCCAACGCATACAAAACACCGGTAAAAATTAAAAAAAAAAACAGATTTGAATTTAACATGGTCCTTTTTTAAATGTAAATTCTTATGACATGCAGGTATATAGCAGGAAAACTATCGCACATAAACATAAGGCATACAACAACATTACCATTACAGCACAGCCCCCAGTAGTATACAGCACAGCCCCCAGTAGTATGCAGCACAGCCCCCAGTAGTATGCAGCACAGCCCCCAGTAGCATGCAGCACAGCCCCCAGTAGCATGCAGCACAGCCCCCAGTAGCATGCAGCACAGCCCCCAGTAGCATGCAGCACAGCCCCCAGTAGCATGCAGCACAGCCCCCAGTAGTATGCAGCACAGCCCCCAGTAGTATGCAGCACAGCCCCCAGTAGTATGCAGCACAGCCCCCAGTAGTATGCAGCACAGCCCCCAGTAGTATGCAGCACAGCCCCCAGTAGTATGCAGCACAGCCCCCAGTAGTATGCAGCACTGCCCCCAGTAGTATGCAGCACTGCCCCCAGTAGTATGCAGCACTGCCCCCAGTAGTATGCAGCACTGCCCCCAGTAGTATGCAGCACTGCCCCCAGTAGTATGCAGCACTGCCCCCAGTAGTATGCAGCACTGCCCCCAGTAGTATGCAGCACTGCCCCCAGTGCTGCATACTACTTATATACTTATATACCGTATTTTCCGGGCCATTAGGCGCACCGGAATATAAGGCGCATTAGTCCGATGCGCCTTATATATGTAATAATTCCATATATAAGGCGCATCGGACTATAAGGCGCAGGGTCGGGGGCGTGGCGGAGGTCCGGGGGCGGAGCGGAGACCCGACGGGACGAGACGCGACGCCGAGACGCGGGGAAGATGAGCGGGGAAGGTGAGGGGGAGGTGGAGGATGGCAGTGGACCATACTTACATAGGTCCCCGCTACCGGAGACAGCAGATCTCCAGCGGGAACTGCAGACCGACGCGGCAGAAGTTGTTCGTGCCGCGTGGTCTGCAGTTCCCGCTGGAGATCTGCTGTCTCCGGTAGCGGGGACCTATGTAAGTAGGGTCCGCTGCCCTCATATAGGGCGCACCGGACTATAAGGCGCACTTTGGATTTCCAAGGAAATCCAAGGCTTTTATGTGCGCCTTATAGTCCGGAAAATACGGTACTCACCCTCCGGTGGCCCCGATGTGCGGCGCTGCTCCCCCGATGTCCGCGCCGTCTTCTTTCTTCTGCTGGGCGCCGCCATTGATCTTCCCCGGCAGGCGCCTAGTATGACGTGCCGCTGCTGACGTCATACTAGGCGCCGACCTGGGGAAAGACATGGCGGCGCCCAGCAGAAGAAAGAAGACGGCGCGGAAGACTGAAGACAGCACAGCGCGGACATCGGGGCCAACGGAGGGTGAGTATGCGCCCCGATGTCTTTTTGAGGCTGCCGGCAGCCATCGCTGTGCAAACACCCGTGTGCAGCAAAGCCTTACCGGCTGTGGAGAGGGCTCAGCCCGTGAGCCCTCTCCATGCACCGGGACCGCCGCCGTATAAGACGACCCCAGAGAAGACAGAAGATTTTTCTGTCTTCAAAAGTCGTCTTATACGCCGGTATATACGGTATATAATCTTATTTATATTTATACAATTTTATTTTAGTACCACCATATTTACAGTGGCATAACTTTAGTATTTTTTGGATGATGGAGATGATTGTGGGCTTATATTTTGTGTGACAAGTTGTTCTTTTCAGTGGTACCATTTTGGTGCTTGAAGCTTTTATGGATCACTTTTTAGAACATTTTTTGTAAAGCAATTTGCAATTTACATTTTCAGAAGTTTCCAGTTTTTTTTTTTTTACCGTGTTCACCGAGCTAGTCCAATTGTGATTTTGATTTATTGTACAAATTGTTACAGACATGGCAATACCAAATAAGTGTTTTTTTGTGATTTAGTGTTTTTTTGTACTTAATTATTTGTGTATAGGGAATTGTGGTGCTTGGGGGACTTTAACTTTCTTTTATTATTATTTAATAGTTTTTTACTTTAAAAAAAAAACTTCACTGTTTTAACTCTTTTTTTACTTTTAGTGACATGTAAGCTTGAACAAGTGATCTGCTGATCACTTGTTCAAGCTCTTATACAGCTTACACAGTGCAACACAGATGTATAAGAACAAGACAAAATTAGGCAAGTGAATCTCCCTTGTTCATCACAGATTAGAACACAGCACTATGCATACTGCAAATCTTTATGCTACAGGTACCATCAAATTACCAACAATGTAACAAGGCTTTTGCTGAAACACACGTCAAGGTGTCTTTCATCCCAGAGGTTGCAGGTTCTAGAAAGATGTGTAGGCCACACAAAAGGAAAAACCTCTGGCGATAGGGCGAGTATCTTTGAACACACATAAATGCCGTTAGGCTAACCACCCCTTAATCACATAAAACTTCACTATTATTATTTAAAATTAAAAACAAAAGTGCTCAGGGTTACAAAGTAATAGAAAATTGTTACATTAATCTATCAAAGTGACTAATCGATACCCATCCTCTACTGATAATTTTAAAAATCACAATTCATGGTATGAACACTTTTGTTTTTAATTATTAATAATAATAATAATAGTTAAGTTTTATGTGATGAATGTGTATTCAGCGATACTGCCAAGCACTAATATTTGTCTATTATTCCATATAAACAAATCTCACTAACCTTGTTGGTGATTTGCTGTTACCCAGAGCATTATGATATATAATACAGTATGCATTGTGCGGTTTACTAAATTTTAAAAGATTGCACCCTGTGTGAACTAAAAAGTAATTACTAATCAAAATAATTAATAATTCTGGGTTATGTGCAACTTTCTCATCATATTCGATTACATTTTTTGGAGACGAGGGGATCAAAAATAGCATGTTTTAAATAGGTTTTTAATTTTTTTACAGGGTTCACTGAGCTGGATACACCGATACACAATAGGTTAGATAATATTCTGGGTTGTTATGGAAGAAACATGAGGAAATATTATATATAATTATCTTTTCTTTTTATAAATGGAACATTTAATTGGAAAGAATGGCAGAATGAGGAGTTAAAAAAAAAGTTACATTAAAGTTCACGTTGCTAATGGATTACACTGTATTTTAGTTGCTGGGTCAACTATAGCAGGCCCGTGCTCCTTAGATTCACATTTAATCTAATTCATCTGCCATATACCATACATATATTTCTTCAATTGCATGTTGTTTACAAATGAGATTGTTGTCATTTGATAACCAGCCCCCAGATGCCATACTAAACAGCCTCAAAGTCAGTGCACACAGCAGTTTTTTCTAATCAGTATATTGCATCAATTTTTATTAACCAAATAAATAGTGATGCAAAATAACTCCAAATTATAGATGTTTATTAGTCACAGATGGTGTAAGATACCTAACGAGTATGAACTCACATTGCGTTGCGTCATGTTTTTCAATGCATTTTTGGCGGATTCCAAAGGCTTCAGCCTTGACTACAGGCTAAGGTTACATCGAGTTTCCACTGCATTTGCTAAAACGCAAAGTAACCTCAGCATGTGGTCCAGGCTGAAGCCTTTGTAATGCATCAAAAACTGTGATGCACCGCATCGTGTAAACCCGTACTGGCTGCTGCAGCACATGCGGTATGCTAACTAATGCCAATGTCGACTACATTGCACAACACTAATATGGATCAAAATGGTTAAAGAGTGCAAGGATTCCAAATTTAGGGCAATGTACACATTCATGAAGGACACGCAGGTTAACCCCTTAATGACCGCCATATCATCTTTTTACGGCAATCATTAAGGGTACTTCATCTGACATGACGCATCTCTACGCCTCTGTCACAGCCCAGACATGGCACTAGGTGTTTAACCCCTTACAAACCGCAGTCAAGCATGACCGCGGCGTGTAAGCATGTCCCCCATGGATCAGACCCCCCGGTGTGCTACTGCCGCGGCGCCCGGGTCCGGCGAGTGCCCCGAGGCTTCCGACTTCTCTTCTCGCCAGGTTAATAATAATCTTTATTTATATAGCGCCATCATATTCCATAGCGCTTTACAAATCATAGGAGACAAATACAAATATAATAAAACATGACAGAGCACAAACATTCGTATGGAACAAGAGGAGTGAGGTCCCTGCTTGCAAGAGCTTACAGTTTATGAGGAGGAGTGGGGTGACACAAGAGGTAAAAGAATATATAATGGTCAAGCCATTCTTCTTAAGGGAATAGAACAAAATATAATAAATGGAATTGCTGTCGCTTGAACCAAACATCAGCCGTCATCTTATATACAAGGTCCAGGGTGAATGGGACTGCAGAGAAGTCTGGTGCCTGCTGGTTGCTGGATAACAGATAGGAGGAGGACACAGGACGGATGCAGTTAATGAGTGTTATAGGCTTGCCTAAAGAAATGGGTTTTAAGAGCACGTTTGAAACTTTGGAGGTTAGGTGTCTGATAGTCCAGGGCAGAGCATTCCATAGAATGGGTGCAGCTCTAGAGAAGTCTTGGAGACGCGAATGGGAGGTCCGCACTAGGGTAGAGGATAATCTAAGATCACTGGCTGATCTAAGAGCACGAGTTGGGCGATAGACTGAGATAAGAGAGGAGAGGTAGGGGGGTGAAGCATTATACAGAGCTTTGTGGATGAGGGTTATTATTTTAAACTGTATTCGAAAGGAGACTGGCAGCCAGTGCAGTGACTGGCATGAACTGAAGGCATCCGTGTAGCGTTTAGTCTGAAAGACGAGCCTGTCTGCTGCATTAAGAATCGATTGAAGAGGAGAGAGTTTAGCGAGTGGAAGATCGGTTAGTAGAGAGTTACAGTAGTCTAGACGAGAGTTAATCAGAGCAACAGTTAGCATTTTACAGGTTTCAAATGTGAGAAACGGTCGGATTCTGGAGATGTTTCTGAGATACATCCGGCAAGAGGGAGCAAGAGATTGAATGTGTGGCTCAAAGGAGCTGAGGTCTGAGGTCTGAGTCCAGCACAACCCCAAGACAGCGGGCCTGATGCCTTGGGGTTATGGTGACCTCACAGACTGATATGAAGAGGTTAGGATAGGCACTGTTAGTGGAAAGACAAGAAGTTCGGTCTTAGAAAGATTAAGTTTCAGGAAGAGAGAAGACATGATGTTAGAGACAGCAGAGAGACATTCACTAGTGTTCTGGATTAGGCCAAGGCTGATGTTACGTGCTGAGGTATATAGCTGGGTGTCATCAGCATAAAGATGATATTGAAAACCAAATCTGCTGATGGTGTGTCCAATTGGGGCAGTATAGAGGGAGAAGAGAAGAGGACATAAAATGCAAATAAAGTATATAAAACACAAAAACACCAAAAAACATACATATTTGGTATCACTGCATCCGTATTAAAATGTACAATAAATCTAAATCAATAGTGAACCCTCTCGGTGAACATTGTATAAAAAAAAAAAAAAAAACTTCCCGTAATATAAAATTTTTCATTAAACACCATCACAAAAAATGTTCTAAAAAGTGATCAAAAAACGTTATGCGCTTTAATATGATACAACTGAAAAGAACAACTCTTCTCGCAAAAAATAAGCCCTAAACCAGATCTGACAACAGAAAAATACAGAAGTTATGGCCCTGAAAAGCTGTCGATAACAAAAACAATGCGATTTTCTAAAATATTGGTTTTGCTCAGTAAAATTGAGCAAAGATAAGAAAAACTATATAAATGAGGTATCACCGTAATCGTAGTGAACCAGAGAATAAAGATAAAATATTAGTTTTATATTACAATCAGCGGGGGGGGGGGGTTAGTGCTAAAAATCATGAAAAATGTATGATTTTGTTTGTGTCCCCCTTTAAATAGTTAATAGAATCTCATGAATAAGCTATAGACCCCCAAATTGAATTGTTTTTATAAGTGTTTCTCACCCCGCAAATAATAAGCCCTCATATGTTCACATTACCAAAAAAATGTAAATTTTATAGCCTGCACATTGCGACAATACAAATCTGCTGTGAATGGCGCTGCTTCCCTTCTATGCCCGGCTGTGTGCCCATACAGCAGCTTGCCACCACATATGGGGCATCGCTACACCCGGGAGAAATTGGGCATCAAACTGTGCAGAGCGTTTCATCATTTTATTCATTATGAAACTGTCAGTTTTGGCCTAAATTAATGCATTTTCCCAAAAAATGTTAACGTTTCTAAATTGCAGGTCCATATTGTTTAAACCCGTGTGAAACACTTAAAGGGTTAATAGACTTAATAGAAGTTGTTTTACATACGCTTAATGGTGAAAGTGGGGTAATTTATGGGGTTTAAATATTGTTTAGCCTTTCAAAGTCAGTAGTTTTATTTCCTGCCTGGAAAGCGGAACTTTTTAAACTTTGAAAATGAAGAATTTTTTAAAAACTTTTGCCAAATTTTTTTTTTCAGAACGAAACGCAAAACTTATCACTTAAATTTTAAAGCTAATGTGAAGTACAATGTATCATGGGAAAACAATGTCAATATCACCTGGATATGTTAAAGCGTTCTGAAGTTCTAACCAATTATCGCGATATATGTCAGATTCGAAAAATCGAGTCTGGTCATTGAGCTGAAAACTAGTGTCGGTGAGTTCTCGGTATCTGCTAATCTCATTTCATAGATTGAACACTGTTCCATGGATGTTCTTGGCGGGTCTGACTGTAAACTGTCTGCGCATGCGACTGCTCTACATTAGTATTGTAGAGCAGTGTATTGGACTTGAACGAGTGATCAGAGCATCACTGGTTCAAGTTCAAATTTGTATAAATAAAAAAAGTTAAAAACAGTAAGGTTTAAACATTACAATAAATAAAAAATAAGTACATAAAAATGAGCCCCTAAAATGTCACTTTCCCATATGATTTGTAAAGCGCTACAGAATTTGATGGTGCTTTATAATTGGAGATTATTATTATTACTACAAACACTTAATAAAATATAAAAAACACAAATACACAAAAACCCCCCACATATTTGGTATTACCGTGTCCATGACAATCTGTATAATAAAACAGAATCATTACTGGACCAGCACGGTAAATGCCGGGAAAAAAAAGCAAAAAACGTTCTGAAAAAAAGATAATTTTGAATGAATACCTTTAAAAAAATACTCTAAAAAGTGATTTAAAAAATGTTACGCATTTTAAATAAGACCACTAAAAAGAACATCCCTTCGCACAAAAAATCATAAGCAGATTCTTCAGCCGAAACATAAAAAAGTTATGCATATGAAAAAATGGTAATGCTAAAATTAACAACCTTTTCGCCAAATTAATTTTTATTCAGTTAAATTGGGGAAAAAAATCTATATACGAGGTATTTTCAGAATCGTGGCGACCCATAGAATAAAAATAATATACTGTATATACTCGAGTATAAGCCGACCCGAGTATAAGCCGAGACCCCTAATTTTACCATCAAAAACTGGGAAAACCTATTGACTCGAGTATAAGCCGAGGGTGGGAAATGCATTGGTCACAGACCCCCCCCCCCCAGTAGAATACAGCCTGCCCCCAGTATTATACAGCTTGCCTCCCAGTAGTATACAGCTTGCCCCCCAGTAGTATACAGCCTGCCCCCCAGTAGTATACAGCCTGCCCCCCAGTAGTATACAGCCTGCCCCCCAGTAGTATACAGCCTGCCCCCCAGTAGTATACAGCCTGCCCCCAGTAGTATACAGCCTGCCCCCAGTAGTATACAGCCTGCCCCCAGTAGTATACAGCCTGCCCCCAGTAGTATACAGCTTGCCCCCAGTTATATACAGCCTGCCCCCAGTTATATACAGCCTGCCCCCAGTTATATACAGCCTGCCCCCAGTTATATACAGCCTGCCCCCAGTTATATACAGCCTGCCCCCAGTTATATACAGCCTGCCCCCAGTTATATACAGCCTGCCCCCAGTTATATACAGCCTGCCCCCAGTTATATACAGCCTGCCCCCAGTTATATACAGCCTGCCCCCAGTTATATACAGCCTGCCCCCAGTTATATACAGCGAGCCCAGCATTAAAAAAAAAAATAATAAACTTATATACTTCAGGCTTCCGCGTCCGTCTTCTTTCTACTGCAGGGCGCCGCCATTGTTTTTCTCCCAGGCGGCGCCTAGTATGAAGAAAGAAGACGGGCGCGGAAGCCTGAAGAGGACCTGTGCGGACATCAGGGGAGCAGCGCTGCACGTCGGGGCCACCGGAGGGTGAGTATATACGTTTATTATTTTTTAAATATTTTTTAAGTATGCATGTTATGTATTGACTCATGTATAAGCCGAGGGGACGTTTTTCAGCACATTTTTTGTGCTGAAAAACTCGGCTTATACACGAGTATGTACGGTACTATTTTTATAGTATGGTAAATGGACAAAAAAACTAAAAAAAATCTTCCTAAAAATTGATGATTTTTATTTCCTCCACCAACAAAGAGTTAATAAAATCTCACCAATTAGCTATAGATGCCCCAAAATTGTGTACTAGAAAAGTACATCTCATGTGGCAAAAGAAGCCCGTATAGGACCACATTATAAAAAGGAAAAAAATTATAGACTGTACAATGTGACAATGCAAATCTGCTCTGGATTGCGCCTCCTTCAATTCTATGCCCGTCCGTGCGCCCATACAGCAGGTTACCACCACATATGGGGTATCCGTGTACTCAGGAGAAATTGGGTATCAAACTTTGTGGAGCCTTTTTTCATTTAATCCATATCAAATGTTTAATTTTCCAGCCAAAATTAATGTATTGTCAAAAAATATTACAATTTGTAGATCGCACCTCCATTTTGTTTAACCCCCTATAAAACACCTTTTGGGTTGAAAGTTCAGAAGGTCCCTCTAAATACAGGTTTTGGTGATTTTTTTTTTTTTAATTTGAAAATTGGCACCTAAATTCTGAGCCTCATAACATTTTAGTAAAATACGTGGAATGTTAAAAAACCATACAAAAATAAAGCAGACATTTGGGAAATTTAAGTTATGAATTTATTTGGGTGCTATGACTATTTCAAAATCCCCTGGATATCTCATAGCATTTCAAAGCTATAAGCACTTATAGTGACACAGGGCAGATTTGAAAAATGGGGCTGCGTCCTAGAGGCCAAAATAGGCTGAGTCCTGAAGGGGTTAAACACATGCGTTTCAAAACACAATGGATCGGTTGAAGAAAGATATGCCTAATTACTAAACACAACTGTGAGGGTGCATTCACATGTGGTGTTTTGGATGCATGCATTTTTTTAAATGTTACAGCAATGAAGAAAAATGCATTGTAGGTGTATGCAGATGTGAAAAGGTTTACACAGCTGCTTACACATTGCATACCAGCAATGCAGAGTAGCCAAACACATTGTAACATTTAAAAATGCATGTGTTTCAACACACACGTTAAGATGCATCCAAAATGTCAACATGTGAAAGCACCCTTTACATGATCTTAATACATGCGTTAATGTTAACAACCATTTAATTAGGCAAATCTCTCTTCCGCTAATCAATTACGTTTTGAAACGCATGCATTCAATGTCACATGTGAATACACCATCTATGTTTCACCGACCAGACAGATTTTTGTGTTTTAACCATAAGGCAAGCATTTGGCCCTCATGATGAGCTCAGTTTAGGTTTCAAAATGCATTTCTTTTAAATATGAAATATTTTATGGTGATATTCATCTATGTGCATATATAGATATTTTTAAATAGATTTTTACCTCTAATTCTTGTAAGAGGATGAAGTGTTTTTAGGGGGCTATGGATATGTCTCATGGCAATTTCAGGACACAATGAAAGGGAGATTTGGAGGAAAAGAGAGGGGTGAAAAAAAGATGCTAAGTGGAAAGAAAACATTTTGCTCTGATAAATTGTATGTAACAGTTTCTTGCAGTGGCCTGTACTAACATCCAAACTGCAATGTTAGAAAAGGCATTTTCCTAATATAAGGGTCAGGCAATCCCCTGATGAACTACTACTCCCAGTCACCTATAGTGCCGTTTCAACCTGGGGTTCAGGGGTCAGCTCCTGCCATACAGTCCTAGGGTACTGGTGTGATGTGTTTGGGGACACTGCTGTTTCATTCCATTCCTAAGGCATTTTGATGGAGGATTTAAAGCTGCGGGTAAACGATAAAATGCTGCAGACTACGGTATTTCGGGACCACGTAAGATAAATATCGTATTTACTGAAAGATACACAGCACCCACATATCTCCCGTGGACCCCCTATCACTGCAACATGGGTAGCACAGAACTTGTCCCCACGGTGACCCTAAATACATGGGAAGGTTCATATCAAGGGACACCGAGACACAAACCGGACCAGTGTGAACACGCAACCAAACTACTCCTAGCAACACAATATCCAGAACTGGAGGACAGACACGTAAGAAATTAAGGAATCTGTTGTATGTATTTGGCAGTACTCTGCTTACTGAAGGTAGCCAAAAAAATCGAATAGCAATGATTGGTATGAAGCAGTCAGATAGCAGCCTGATACTAACACCCACCTCCGGCTCATTGCCTCGCACTTCCTGTGCACCGCCAGCTCATACGCCTCTCTACAGCGCATGCGCCTTACCCGCCGCTGTGGTCCGATAGTTGTGTCTGTGAGGCGTAAGCCACTTTACAGTCTCTATAGTTGTAGCAGTTTTTCCGCGTTGGGACCAGAGCCAGAGTCTTCGTTTTACGAAAATATTGCAATATAAAGATTTTTCCTATCGATACTACATCTATCAAACTTATATTTGTGGTGAAGTTCTCCTCAGAAGATTTGAGAAATGTTACATTACAATGATATGGTATATCCCTACACTGAATATATATTCATAGACAAACACATTATGAGGTGGTCAGTCTTTAATAGTGTGTTACTTTGGCCTCATGCACACTACCATATGGGGGAACATCATCCTGCCACACGGTTTTCTGTCAGAGCACAGCCCCCATTCAGTGACAAGGAATAAGTGGGCCTCATAGCAAACTTCTGTCTGGGGCCCCCCTATCCCCAACCACAGCACACAGGGGTCCCCAAACTACAGCCCGCGGAACGTTTCTATCTGGCCCCCGTCGCATTGAGCGTTTGGAGCGCCAGCCCGGGGGCCCCCAAACAATAAATCCAGATCCATGGGCTCAGCACTGGCGCTCCAATAGCGTCAATGATTAGGACTAGTCATAGGCCGCCGCCTTCGGCAGTCAGACAGGGGCCTACATCTAACCGGACAGGAAACTCCTGCCTGTTACTGTGTAATGCTCGATGCGTCCAGAAACGACTGCTCAAGCACTATTATTGCAGGGGAGCAATGTGGCCGGAAGACAATCCTGGTGCACATCAGTCTTTGAACCTGGATGCGTGGCCGCGTGATGATGTCATCACGGGGCCGCGCACCCCTTCCTGTCCAATAACAGCCAGAAGAAAGAAGCTGCAGGAGCCACTGCCAGAGGTGAGTACTGGATTTTTTATTTTTTAAAACAGCAGTAAAAAGATTGTGGCGGCCGGGGACCCAATGGGGGCATTATAGAAAAAAATAATGGTGGGGGGCAGTATATGAAATAATTAATTATGAGGGGCAGTATATGAAATAATTATCAGTGGCAGCATAGGAGATAATTAATTATGGGAGGCAGCATGCATAGGAGATAATTAATTATGGGAGGCAGCATAGGAAATAATTAAAGGGGTTGTCCGAGTTTTTGAAAAAAAGATAAAAGTGGCCGGGACAGGGCTGCTTAAAAAAAATAAAGATGTACTTACCTCCCGGTGCCCTCCCGTATCCAGCGCTGCTGTCACTCCGGTCCGGGCGCTATGTAAACAAACATGGCCGCCGGAGCAGCGCTGGATTCAGCTTCCGGCCGGCCGTGGCCGGGCACGCCTATCCGTCCCTATACACAGCATTGTGTATGGGGGCCGGAAGGTTGCCGAGTCCAGCGCTGCTCCGGCGGCCATGTTTGTTTACATGGCGCCCGGACCGGAGTGACAGCAGCGCTGGATACGGGAGGGCACCGGGAGGTAAGTACATCTTTATTTTTTTTAAGCAGCCCTGTCCCGGCCAATTTTAGCTTTTTTTCTAAAACTTGGACAACCCCTTTAATTATGAGGGGCAGTATAGGAAATAATTATGAGGGGCAGCATAGGAAATAATTATCAGTGGCAGTATAGGAGATAATTAATTATTGGAGGCAGCATAGGAAATAATTATGAGGGGCAGTATAGGAAATAATTATGAGGGACAGCATTGGAAATAATTAATTATGAGGGGCAGTATAGGAAATAATTAATTATGAGGAGCAACATAGGAAATAATTAACGGAGGGGTGCAGCATAGGAAATAATTAATGGAGGGGGGCAGCATAGGAAATAATTAATTATGAGGGGCAGTGTAGTAATTAATGGGGGGGGGGGGGGTGGCATAGGAAATAATTAATGGAGAGGGGTCCCAGTATATTTAATAATTAATTGACCAAATTAATTCATTCATTGGACCAATGTATAAAATAGTTCACAAGGGGGTGCAGTATATTAAATAATTAATTGAGGGGGAGCCCAGTGTATTACGGATACAGTCACATGGACCGCTAGCCAGTGGCGTAACAATCGCGGTCGCAGAGGGTGCGACCGCAACCCTGCCCTTTGTGGGGAGGGGCCCGGGGACGAACGGCCGGGTTTTAATTCACTGATGCGTACCTCCACGGCACCTTCCTCTGTGTCTCTGCTTCTCCGAACTCCAGTCAAAACACAAACACGGGCTGGCTTGCCTGCCCCGCTCACTCAATCTCTGGCCGACCCGCCCACCCATTCAATCTCCGGACGGCCCACTCAATCTCCGGTCGTCCGCCCACCCAAGCTCCGTCTGCAGCCCACCCGGAGGCCCCCTCCGGCCGGGAGAAGTTTTGCGTTTATTTAACAAAAAAAAGAAAAAATTATGAATTTTTTGAAAAATTTGCCATTTTCGAAATTCGAAATCATCGTGTTTTCAGACAAACAGATTTACCACCTAAATTACTTGCCGAATAACATTTCCCATTTGTCTACTTTACATTTTGATAATTTTTGAAATGTTTGGATCAATTATTTTGATGTCATGCGGCTTACAAATCGAATAGCGATTTTCCGTATTTTCAGAATTGACTATTTTGGGTATAAATACTGTTTGAAATAAAATTTTACATATTTAGCATTGAAACCCCCCTATATAATCAACCCATTTTCAAATCTGCACCCATCAGAAACAGCTTTTAAGAAGATTGTTAACCCCTTGAGATCTTCATAGTAATTGAATCAAAATGGAGGTGAAATTTAGAATGGTCAAATTATGTCGGTTATACGTTAATTTAGCCCTAAAATTTACACATTTCCAAAAGATAAAAAGAGAAAACCCACCATACAATTTGTTCTACAATTTCTCCCAAGTACAGAGACCCCCCACATGTGGTCGTTACTGGTGTTATGGGGGCACAGGGAGGCACAGAAGGGAAGGAGCACCCTGCAGCTACCAGGAATTTAGTTTCCTCATTGGCCCCTTTTGAAGGCTATAAAATTTTCGCTTTTTCGTTATTGGGGCCATGTGATGGCATTTTTTTTGCTGGATGAGATGCTTTTTCCAGTGTTACCATTTTGAGGTTGGTATCACCTATTGTTGAAAATGTAGGAACTTTTTTTGAGGTCACGAGTAGAAAAGCATCAATTCTGTACTGGATTTTTTACTGTTTTTTTTTTGTTCACCGTATAGCCTAATAATCATGGTATCTTTATTCTATGGGTCGATACGATTACGGGGATACCAGACATGAATATTTTTTCTTATGTTTTACTAAATTTGCCAAATAAAACCCTAATGTGGGGGAAAATCTATCATTTTTGCATCGCCGTCTTCCAAGTGGCATAACATTGTTACGTTTTTGGCTACATAGCTGGTTGATGGCTTGTTTTTTGTGGGACATGTTGTACTTTGCAACAGTATCACTCTGGAGTACATATGTTTTGTTAATCACTTTATATGTGGGGTTTGTGTTATGATTTAGACTTTTTGGAGCGTTCTATGTCTCTTTATATGTTTTGGGGCTTATGGGCATTTTTAGTGATTTATGAAGTTATTTTTTATTGAAAAACATATTTTTTTACTTGATCCACCATGGGACATGAACAAGCAATCATCCGATGTATTGCAGGGTATTAGCCGTGTCAGCCTATGCACATCCGATGGGACCCCAGAGATGCCATAGCTGTGATCGGTGTCCCGCGCCGTTTTTGGCGTTGACAGCGGCATTTAATGGGTTAAACACACACAATCGGAGCCCACTCCGACCGTGGGTGCTAGCCGGGGATGTCAGCAGTAGATTACCGCTGACATCTCGCGACCCCCGATGCCGGTTCAACTCCAGTGCAGAGCTGAACCGGCATCGTCTCTGCGCAGTAGCTGTACTGCGCTGAGCGCTATTCGCGGGACTCAGCGCAGTACAGCTACGGCGCAGAGCGCTAAGGGGTTAAAGCAGTGTGCATGAAAAAAGAAAATTGCTTCGCCATCATCTGACGCTAATAACTTTTGATACTTTGGTGTATGGAGCTGAGGGAGGTGTCATTTTTTGCTAAATGAGCCGTTGTTTTCACTGCTATCATTTTGAGGACTGTGCAACATTTTTATTACAGTTTTATGTGATGTAAAATGGTGTAAAAGTGGCGTTTTGGACATTTGGCTATTTTCCGTTATGGGGTTCACTGCCAGTATTAACCATTTTTATATTTTGATCTGGCATTTTGGGACGCAGATATGCCTAACATGTTTGAGATTTTTACTGTTTATTTAGTTGTATATCAGTTCTAAGGAAAGGAGGGTGATTAGAATTTTTAGGTTTTTGCAGTATGCAGCATTTTTTCATAGGATACATCACAGTGAGCCATTGGCACATTGTAATGAATCTCCAGAAGCCATATAGCATCAGGTCTGACGCAGACCAAAGGCTGTCATGACAACCAATCACAGCCCCCCGATGATGTCACTGGGAGCAGCAATCTCAACAAACATGGTGGTGCTCACGAAATCAATGCTAGCACCAATCGTTGGTATTAGTAGTGTGTGTTTCTGCAATATGCAGTGAACCATAACCTCTGTATGAAGAGGGCTCACCCTCATGGAGGAGATAACGATGATGAATTGAGGAACTTAACATTTTTGTGTATTGATAAAATTTTGCAGAGATGAGTTATGGCTTACAGAAACTGAAATGGCAGCCAGGTAGAAAAAGAAAAAGAAAGAGACTCCTTCTTCTGTGAGTTGCCAGATTTCCAGTAAGTGTTGATATCGCCCATGAGCTCACAGTTATGCCCCGGTACTGTTTTTATATACAGGCGGTCCCCTAATTAAGGACACCTGACTTACAGACAACCCATAGTTACAGACAGACCCCTCTGACCTCTGGTGAAGCTCTCTGAATGCTTTACTATAGTCCCAGATTGCAATAATCAGCTGTAAGGTGTCTGTAATGAAGCTTTATTGATAATCCTTGGTCCCATTACAGCAAAAAATGTTTAAACTCCAATTGTCACTGGGGCCAAAATTTTTTTTGTCTGGATCTATAATTATAAAATATAGAGTTTTGACTTACATACAAATTCACCTTAAGAACAAACCTCCGGACCCTATCTTGTACGTAACCCGGGGACTGCCCGTACTTTTTTTCTTTTGATCTAGGTTCTGGTGCAGTAAATATGTACAAACTTTGATTTGCTGTATTTATGTATAGAACTTCTAAATGTATGGTATGAGCTTGGCTTTGATGCTGTATTAATGTATTTGACTTGGTTCTGGTCTTGTATGTGTTCTACCTTCTGGATTTATGCAGTTGTCAGAACATTTTTATATTTACAGAGTGTAAATGGGGCTGTATGGGTCTTTACATGAGGGCATAAGAGATCTATAACTAGTCTGTGCAGGTATGTAAATAGTGTTCTGCTTATTTATCCAATTGTGCATTTTAACCACTTAATGACCCAGCCCTTTTTCGTTTTTATTTTTCACTCCCCACCTTTAACAATTTATAACTTTTTTTATTTTTTATGTAAAGAGCTGTATGAGGCCTTGCTTTCAGAGTAACAAATTGCACTTCATAGTAACGGTAGTTAATTTTCCATGCCGAGTACTGAGAAGTGAGAAAATATTTCAAATGCAGTGAAATTGATGAAAAAATGCATTTTTCGCCATTTTCTTCTTGGCTTGTATTTTATGACTTTCACTGTGTGCCCCAAAAGACACGTCTACTTTATTCTTTGTGTCGGTGTGATCACGGCAATACCAAATTTATATAGGTTTTAAAGTGTTTTCATACATTTACAAAAATCAAAACCTCCTGTGCAAAATAAAAAATTCTTCATTTTGCCATCTTCTGGCGCTAATAACTTTTTTGTACTTCAGTGAAAGGAGCAGTGTGTGGTGTAATTTTTTGCAACTTTTGATGACGTTTTCAGTGCCACCATTTTGAGGACGGTACAGCCTTTCGATCATTTTTTATTGAACTTTTTAAATTGCTCTAAATGTAAAAAAAAATTGGCATTTTCAACTTTGGGCACTATTTTCCATTACATGGTTAAATGCCGGTAATAACAGTTATTATATTGTAATAGAACGGACATTTTAGGACGTGGCGATATCTAACATAGAAAAACGTCACGTGTCATAAAAAAAAGTTAAAATCTAGGCTAAAATACCAAGGTTGAAAAACATTAATTAAACAACTCTTTGATACAAAAAGATGAGTTTAAAGCAAACCTGTCACCAGGAATGTGATTTTTAGCTGATGTCAGGTTCCAATAGCCCTTGCTACGCTTATTTTAATGCCTTTGTCTCTAATCAAACCACAGATGAAGACTTCTACAACTACTCTCCATTTAAAACTTGAGGACCATGGTGCCTACTGGGGGGTTTTCCCCTCTTTTTTGATTGTTAGGTCTCTTTGTTCAAAACAGAAAAAATGGAGACTGTGTTAATTATTTAACAAAAATGTATATTTGATTAAAAAAAAAAAACATGCCTTTGTTAGCATTCTGAATCATTTCAGTAGTTTATAATAGTTTAATCTACATTGGCTGACTCCCTGCCAGCGGCATATGGCGAGTCACAGGAAAGGGGGGCAGCTCTGTCTGTTTCCTCATGCATTCAACAGCTGCAACCCCCCACCCCCTCTGGACTCGCCACACGCTACTCACAGGGAGCCAGGTAATGTAAAATAAACTATTAAACTGCTGAAATAATGGTGACAATGGCATTTTTATTGGAACCCATCACCAGCTAAAAGTGTCATTCCTGGTGACAAGTTCCCTTCAAATATTTTATATATTAATAAGAAATGTATTTTAAATATTGGAATTGTTGATTAGAGAAGTTGATTATTTTTTCATTGCGCCATGCCACAGGAGGGATTTCTCGCTCTCAATGTAGGGAGCCTACTTTGAATCCAATCCCTTATAATTATCCTCCCACTTTTCCATACATGTACTGGGGAACAAACAGTATAAGCTGAGGCCCCTAATTTTACCACCAAAAACTGGGAAAACCTATTGACTCAAGTATAAGCAGAGGGTGGGAAATGCATTGGTCAGTATATCTCAGTATATAGCCAGCCAGTGCATGCCATTTGTATACAGCAGTCAGGGGCTGCTGGCTATACACTGGTGAGTCAGGGGCTGTAGGCTATACACTGGTGGGTCAGGGGCTGCTGGCCAGGGGTTCAAGGCTATACACTGGTGGGTCAGGGGCTGCAGGCTATACACTGGGGAGGCAGGGGCTGCAGGCTATACACTGGGGAGGCAGGGTCTTCTGGATATATACTGGGGGCATGAGCTAGCAGATATACTAGACTTATACTCAAGTCGCAGGTCTTTGACGCCTGGGAGCACACGGCAGCCGCACAGGAGGAGGATCTTTCTCTGATGACAACAATGAAGTTATACTCTAGTCAATAGTTTTTCCCAGTTTTTGGTGTTAAAATTAGGGGCCTTGGCTCATACTCTGTTTTTTTTGTGCTGAAAAACTTGGCTTGTACACGAGTATACAAGGTATTTTTGATATTCTTAATTTAAAGGTGCAACTTTAAATTGTAAAAAAATAAACTCAACTACATGAGTGTCTAATGCAACGTTTTTTCCCACAAACAATTGTCTCCTGTGAGTAAAATTGCTTGTGGCAAGACTTCAGAGAGAACTTGGTCAGAAATCTGAATCATTTTCCTATGCTTATCTAAAGTTTTTAACAGTCTGTTAAAGAACGGACAGTGCTAGAATGCCATCCCAGCGCAGTCAGTTTCTCACACACGTGTTTCAAGAAATGAGCCGAGAGATGTTAAAAATTTGAAAAGCCGATGCAACTAGGATTACACTAGAACTACAAAAACGGATTGTATGAAATCTGATGAAACGCATAGAATTTGCATGTACTAAATATAATTAATTAGACAGAAAAAATTTTCAAATTTTATTTTAGGGATTCAGTTTATAAAACACACAACTTATGTTAAGTATATATTTATTTTGTGTTCTTTTTCTGTATTTACATTGTTTGGGAATTCAATGTAGGTCCTGTACAGTAGCTATTCCCCCAGTATTCCAAAATCTTAGACAAGGAGTGCAAGTGACAGTAATGTTCCCCCTTAAGAGCTTTAGGATAAATGGCAAAAGTCCAAGATCTAGAAAATAAACACCAACAATAAGTTTCAGTAACTGATATCAGTCAGGACCTGAGTTAAATATTTATATATGAGATCTGGAGGTGACATGGTAAATCTGGCAGTGTTACAATTTGGTGTTTTAAAACCATTAAATGAAGTGCCATAACACAGTAGGATTATCACTTGTAACAATGTGATTGAACTCCCTTTAAATAGTGTAGCTCTCCTCAGCACCTCATTTTGCTTGATGGGTCATTAAAATCTCATCAAGAAAGTCATTGTGCATCAGCAGCAGGCAATACGCATTTGTTCTTGATGCTTGTTTCATTGGCATAGTCATCAATCCATAAAATTGACCTATCATACATAGGAAAAAGTAGCTGCCATTTCTTTCCATCTCCTGTTCAGATCACTCAGCTGTAGAGGTTCTCAGTGAGTGGAGCAAAATTTAAAACCGTTGTCATAGCTGTAATCGTTAAAAATACTTTTGCATCTTAAAGTCGTGCAACTGAGATCTTCATGCCAGACATCCACAGTCCTATTAAGAATGAACATGAGTTATGACTTTTGTAGTTTACAGTAAGAAATATCATCATTAAGAAATTGCATATAAAAAAATTACATATAAATATAAAGATATCAGAGGATTAAAGGAAATTACCACTGAATTTTATCTCAACACAAAAGCTCCAACACTGCTCTGTAGAGTTGAAAATGCACATTGCAGCCATACCTTTCCATTGGTGATCAGCAGCCTACTTCCATTATAAAACTAAATGTAATCTTTTATGTAAATGAGGAAGAAGTGCTTCCAAGGGAGGTGGAGTTTGCCTATGGCTCCACGCCCCTCACAATACTTCTGCAACTCCTTCCGCCTCTTCCGCCACTGCAGCTAGTAGATGATGTGACTAAGCTCTCGGGACTTCTCAAATGGAGACTGCAGCCGCATTGAGTAGCAGAAGACAGTACAGTGCAGTGCACGTGCCCAAGAACTTGCATGTCATCTAAGGAAAGCAGCAGAGGAGGCAGAAGTTGTGGTAGAACGGTGGTGGAGCTTTGTAGAGGGGAAATTCAGTCGTAGATTAAAGGAAGTTTACCAGTTTGCAAATCGCAATAAAAAACAGATAATATAATAATCCTTCTGCAGTGTTGGTTGTACGAGTCCAACCGCTGGTCACCAGGAAAGAAAACAAAATAGGATCCATTGTTCATGTTACACTTCTAATTTTCTATTGCATTTTCATAATAAAATAAATCAGGTCGGGGGCGTGGCTAAGCGCCGACGAGAGCAGTCGCATGTAAGAGCTGCTCCGCACTTACCCTCGGAACCAGCGACTCCCGCCATTCCTCCAAGACCGCACCATTTTCCTTGAAACGCCACAAGAAGCGGACGACTGGCTTAAAGGAAACCTACCACTTAAAGTGGCAGGTTTCTGATGGAAATACCGGGCACCAGCTCAGGGTGAGCTGGTGCCGGAGCTTATTTTCGTTAGTGTTTTAAACCGCGGTATCGCGGTTTAAAACACTTTTTAAACTTTATAGCCGGCGCAGGCAGGTACGCGCTCGGGGCTTACCGTGCGCGCTGCTACATAGGAAGTGAAGGAGAGCCGCGCGCATGGTAAGCGCCGAGCGCGTACCTGCCTGCGCCCGCTATAAAGTTTAAAAAGTGTTTTAAACCGCGATACCGCGGTTTAAAACACTAACGAAAATAAGCTCCGGCACCAGCTCACCCCGAGCTGGTGCCCGGTATTTCCATCAGAAACCTGCCACTTCAAGTGGTAGGTTTCCTTTAACACCAGGAGAAGGCCTCCTCGACGCTGAAGCCTCTGTCTGCACCTGGAACTCAGTTCTCTAAAGGGACTGGTGTGATAAGTACCCAACATTTGCGATTTTACATCTTGGGCCTATGCCCCTTCTCATGTTTAGTAGATATGTCTTCTGCTCATTATATATGTTGCTAGTAGGCCAAAATGGCCATAGAGGCATACAGTTTAGTCCATGCCATCAATATTGTGCCCCGGATGACAGTCAAAATCCGAGCGCTGGGTTTTCGGCGCATAGGTCTGTAGTTTCCCACCAAATCTACACAGACCTCCTCCGTTCCTACACTTGTTTTCCTGGGTAGTCTCCCCCCGGGACACTCGCTGCTGCCCCCGAGGTTACGAGTGGCGCTGTGGGTGCGCCGAGGCGAATATGGCCCACGGATCTGGACGGTCCCCTATATGTACTGGACGGATCTAGTATATATATATATATAGCTAGTATTTCATCTGTTTTTTTGGTTAGTTAATTGGTAACACTCAAATGTTTTTATCTGTTTTAACGTGGAATGTCAGAGGTATGAGAGATACTTGCAAACACAATATAATATTTTCTTCCATAAGGGCCCAGAACCCTCATTTAATCTGCCTGCTGGAAACTCATATAGCCACCGGCCAGTCTGCCAGATTGGACCACCCCTGGGTCCAGTGGTCGGCACATGTGACGCTCTCAACGCACTCTCGAGGGGCGTCTTTGCTGGTTCGGAGAATGGTTAGGTGGGAGTTGGGCTCTGTATTAGTGGACCCGGAAGGGAGATATGTGTTCACCCAAGCCTGAATAAACTGTGTGTCATATGTCATTCTGTGTTTATATATCTCCCCCTCTTCAGGCTTATTGCTTCTATATGAGGCTGCTCGATTTGCATCTAACTACCCTGGTTCTACGACCATTTGTATGGGGGACTGGAATACTACACTAGATCCATCTATAGACAGATTCCACGGTTCAAACCCTGCCCCACAGAGTCATCGGCCCTCGCTCTATCCCATTTCTCTCAAGAGATAGGTTCGGTATTCTGGTGCTCTTGTGGGGTACATACGATATCTGATGTCATGCAGGATAATGTTTTTATGTCATTTGAACAATTTTCCACTAAATACCAACTACACAAACATGACCTATACCGATATTTCCAGCTTAGACATGCCTTTCAGACCCAATTTCCGGCAGCCTCCCACCACATTTTCTCCTCCTGCCCTTTGATAGGAGTAGTAAGATCCCAGGGACCAGCAGGATTGGTATCCACAATTTACTCATACCTTATCCAAGCTAAAGCCGACGCCAATCAGTAAGGCACTCACAGATTGCCTTAAGGTCGCTGATTCCCACCTTAAGCGAGGAGGACTTCGCGGATTTACTTGAGTCGCACCGCTTTATTCCATTAATAATAAACTTATTCAACGCTATATAATTCACCAATGCTACCTCACTTCGATACGGTTGCACAAGATGGACCGTATTCCCGCTCCTAGTTGCCACCGGTGTAATCACACACCTGCCACCTTCTGGCATATGATTTGGGCATGCCCATTTCTGCAGACCTCTTGGAAGGAGGTAATTGACACCTTAGCGGACATAGTCGAGACCCCGATAGACCTCTCCCCGTCTATATGCTTATTTGGGCTCCTGGACGAGAAGCAATGGCCTCATCACACTAGAATCTTCCTCCGGGAGACATTGTTTATAGCCCGAAAGGCAGTGGCACTCCGTTGGATGGATCCTCACCCACCCAGATGCTCTCGGTGGAAAACCCTAGTTAACGGCATAATTCCATATGAGAAGATAGTGTTCCTGCATAGGAAACGCCCTGAGAAATTCACTAAGGTATGGGGGAAATGGTGCGATTCGCCCCTCACTATGTATTCTGCCTCTGCTATGTCCTCCTCGCTTGATATTGTTCGCCGGCTGATTCTTCGTTCCGACTACCCACGATATCAAATGTTCTATGTACAATTTGACAGGTGAATGTATGCCAATACTTGTATTTTATTGTTCTTTATTTTGTATGGTTGTTTTTATTGAATATGCACATTTCAGTGCACTCTTGTACTATTACACACCAACTCGGTGTCTCCAATGACGATGATACTGTACTGAGAAAATTGTCTACGTATGACGACTTGTTTTGATTATTCAATAAAAGAGTTTAAAAAAAAAAAAAAATCAGGTAATTGAAATGTAAAAATGTTTTCCAAGCAGGCTGACATATAATGAATGAATCCACAGGGATACAATCATTATATGTCAGTTGCTTGATAAAGAACTACAGTACAAAATACGTGGTTAAGAGGACTTAAAGGGGTTGTCCCGTGACAACTAGTTGGCCCATGTCCACGGCATGCAGTAGGGGTCTCAGTGATGGGACCCTTACCGATCACAAGAACAGGGCTCAGTCGTACCTCCACTGAACAGAGCAGCCAGTCGTCTATGTGCCAGCTGCTTCATTCACCAGGTATACAACAGATCCCCGTTCTCATGATCCATGGGGGTCCAATCACTAAGACCTTCTTGGATATGCAGGATCCTGATCCGGAGGATAGAAGCTAACTTGTCTCTGTGGAACCCCTTTAAGAGGGATTTAACATGAAAATACAATAAAGATTCCTGTATCCCAGTGATCCATCATTTTAAAGAAAATTCCTATGCTTCACTCATTTGAAGCTCATGTGCATAAATATAACCAAGGAATTTCCACTAAATGGAAAATCTCTAGGAATAAGTAAAGATATGTCTGAAAAAGGTTTAAACTGCCCTTTACAATGCGGTTTGTGGCTGAAGAGCTCCCTTTAAACCAAAAGCCAACAAAAATTATGCTGTGGGAGGTCTAGAAATGTCTGGTAATCAAAACTATATACACATTAAATTCAGCAATTCATCTTATCTGGTTTCTGTCTCCTGGGGGATGGGTCATTACTTCATCTCCCTCCCAAGCTTTTAACCCCTTCCCGCCGCAGCCCTTTTTCGATTTTGCGTTTTCATTTTTCACTCCCCACATTCAAAAATCTGTAACTTATTTTTCCATGTACAGAGCTGTGTGATGGCTTATTTTCTGCGTAACAAATTACACTTCAAAATGGTGGTATTTAATATTTCATGTAGTGAAATTGGTAAAAAAAACGCATTTGTGCCGTATTCTTGTGGGCTTGGATTTTACGGATTTCACTGTGCACCCCAAATGACATGTCTACTTTATTCTTTGGGTCGGTACGATTACGGGGATACCAAATTTGTATAGGTTTTATAATGTTTTCATACATTTAAAAAAATTAAAATCTCCTGTACAAAATTTTTTTGGGGAATTTTGCCATCTTCTGGGGCTAATAACTTTTTCATACTTTGGTGTATGGAGCTGTGGGTGGTGTCGTTTTTTGTGGATTTTGATGATGTTTACAATGTTATCATTTTTAGGACTGTACGACCTTTTGATCACTTTTTATAGAATTTAAAAAACATTTTTAAATGGCAAAAAAGTGCCATTTTCGACTTTGGGCGCGATTTTCCGTTACGGGGTTAAACGCAGTGAAAAACCGTTACCATATTTTGATAGATCGGGCATTTTCGGACGCGGCAATACCTAATGTGTTTATGATTTTTACTGTTTATTTATATTTATATCAATTCTAGGGAAAGGGGGGGATTTGAATTTTTAGGGGTTTTTTTATTATAATTTTTTTATTTTTAACTTTTTTTTTATTTTTATTTTTACTATTTTCAGACTCCCTAGGGTACTTTAACCCTAGGTTTTCTGATCGATCCTATCATATACTGCCATACTACAGTATGGCAGTATATGGGGATTTTACTACTCATACATTACCATGTGCTGACAGCACATGGTAATGAATGGGTTAACCCGAAGTAGCTTCGGGTCTTCGTGAGACCCGAAGTTACCATGGCGACTGATCGCCGCTCCCCGATGACGTCACGGGGAGCGACGATCTACGGAAAGATGGTGGCGCATGCGCGCCGCCGTCTTTTTGAAGCTGCCGGCACCTTTGCCGGCGGCGATCAGCGGTAAAACACCCGCGATCGGTGCCGGCGCCGATCGCGGGTGTTACCGGTAAGCCTTTGCTGCAATATGCAGCAAAGACTTACCGGCTATGGAGAGGGCTCGGCCCGCGAGCCCTCTCCATGTACCGGGACCCGACATGTGACGTACTATTACGTCACATGTCGGTAAGGGGTTAAAGACAATGGGGCACATTTACTTACATTCCCCCTGTCGTTCACTGAAAGTGCATTGTGCCGCGATTCACTAACATTGTGCGCACAATATCTTGCATGTGTCCCCACTCAGGTCCGCCTGAGTTCACCTTCTATTTTGTGGTGCATGTAAGTGCATGGACTTGCAAAACTATTTGAAAGTTAAATCCCGCACTCAGTCCGAATCAGTCGGATCGTCCGACGCCCTGCCCCCCAATTTGTGTCGCATGGAAGCCAGCGCAGCTGCGCCAAAAAACAATTGCGTGTCACACAATCCCAGAGCAGACACCTGTTAAATACCTGTCCAAGCCGAGCAATCCCCAAAAAAGGTGCAAAGTCCCACACAAGTGAGCAACGCGACCCTTAGTAAATGAGCCCTAAAGTTGTGAGGTTGGTGCTTTTAAAAATTACAGCAGGAGACCACAAGTGTGGAGGAGGAATATGGCATATTTGCATTAGACCACTGCCTTTCCCCTGTACGTCTCCAATTCCATACATAATTTTTGTTCTCTGCTGTGTTTTGGAACTTAAAACAGCCTATATAGATACTGAAAGCAATAGTATAAATGATCAAGTATAGCCAGAAAATAAATAAAATGTATACAGTTTAGTGTTAAAAACACAAAAATGTAGTGTTATGTCTCTCACCAAGTTTTGTTTCCATGTCTGCCATAGCTTTCTTTTTCACCATATAGTTGGTAGCTTCACCCCTAAGAAATAACAGATGAACACAGGAATGAGTTTATAAACCCATAGGTCTCTTTGAATGAGATACAGAAGGACCATTTGTATATTGTATATGTTAGTAAAAAGTATCAAATGTGAAATACAATTATTGAAGAGATTGTTGGGGGTAAAATCAGGTCATCTTCAGTACAGGTGCTCTTAAAGGGGTTGTGTCACTATAGCACTGTAATTGAGCCCAACACATAGTTAAAAGTACTTTCAGCATTTACTCTTATTAAAAAAATATGTAGCCTTACCGAGATAACTCCTTTTGTTCTGGTTGCTGGTGCCCCCTGGTGGTAGCTGTGTCCCGTCCTGTGTTACAGCTGATCTGGCCGAGTCTGCCCACAAGGAGTCAGTCAGCTGCACTGCACTACAGATCACTCCACCGGCTCACAGCTCCTCACTGAGAGATCAGCTGACACACTGCAGCCAATAGGAGGTGAGAGAGGAGGAGGGGCTGGCATAGTGCTGTGATGTCCACTGCTTACCAACTTCACAGGTGCTTACAGTAGCAGATATAAGGTAAGGGTTCATTCACACTGCCGTCTGCGGGGACGTACATGCGTCCCCATAGACGGCAATGGCGGCAGTATGGTGCCGCACATGTGTGGCACCGTTCTGCACCGCACACCAGGAAAAGATAGAACACGCTCCATCTTTTGCCTGGTGTGCGGCCATGCACCGTTATTTCCTATGGAGGGAGGAGGGGTCACCTCCTCCTCCTCTCCAGCACCTGGCGGTATGCACGCACGGCGGGCATACCGCGTGTGACTGGATCCTAACTGCAGCCAGACATGACTATCTGCTGCACAGAGGAGTCCTCCCCTAACATGAGTCATAGCAGACCTTTCCTCCCTCCACCATTAGTCAGCTCACACAGGAGGCTGCAGAGATAACACAAGTAACAGGCTGAGCTGTGACATCTCCTAAGGTCCAACATGTCCTGCAGTCCTCCTTCTGTACTCTCCATTCCATTCACTGTCCCTCCATGCTACACTGCTGTCCTGCAAAGGGGCCCCTGTCCCTGACTTATCTCACCTATTTATATATCCAAGTCCTATTATCTATCACATGTCATCACCATCGGCACACACTATGTTGTCAGCAAGTGGCTGATGTCATGATGTATGCAACAGGACTATACAGGGGTGCAGGCATTGGCTAGGTGCTGGCGGGCAGGCGCCGGCTGCTGTGACCAATGCATTTCCCACCCTAGGCTTATACTTGGGTCGCCTTATACTCGAGTATATATGGTATATACACACAAGTTTCAGAATATGTTATTGAATATATAGGTGTGCGTGCATATATATAAAATTTATTTTCTTATTCAAGTATATAGTGACAAGGATTAAAAGGAAAATGAAGCCGTGTCAGGGCTTTGGTAGCCCTAAAGCATCTATAGCAGATTCCTGTTATGCTAGGGTTCAGTATGTGCAGGGACTATTTGAGCACAGCAGGTGGAAGGAGACTCTGAAGGCTGAGCACTCTGTATCACTGAGGCGAGGCCAATGAGTTGTGGAATAACTGCCGCAGTCAGTGCTGTGCATGTGCATGGCTAGGCCCCTCCCACATCTGCTTTTGTGTGGAGCAAAACAGAGGCTGAACGAGCATCATAATAACAAATAGAAAGGTATCTTTAATTCCAGGTTATCATTACCAATAGAATTTTAAAATATTTTAACCTCTGACAGCTTTTTGGAGTAATTTGTTTCGTGGCATAACCCCTTTAAGAGCACTGCATGGTACCAGCTGGACTCAGTTTGGTGTAATGTGATTCGTCTTGAGCAGGTATAGTGCCAGGAAGTTGGAAAGGTCATAGTTGACTACAATGTATCCTAGTCAGTTTTATAAATTCTTTTAATTTGTTCCTTTTTTGTTTTAATATGCAAACAATAGCCCCATGTACACATTAATAAACAGAGTAAAACTATCAGAGGGAGTATTAAGGACGGGGTATTGTGGAAAACCAAAATTAAGGCTGCAAACGTTTTGTGTGGTTCTAGCAGTCCCAAAGTCCATCATGAAGCTTATGGGGGCGTTCTGAAGTTTGGAACCATGGTAGAATCATTTTAAATTGAATCTTTTTGCATAAGGAGCTTCCAAAACCACAATCCTGGCGTGTTTATCTACCCAACCAACAACTCTCAGTCATGTATGAATATTTAGGGGGTACAGTTAAAACCATGGAGTTTATGAGGCCATTTACTTGTGCTTGAGGCCCATCGTGGAAAGACCTAGGAGACATGGTCATGGTTTGGGTTTGGTATGCTCAAATAGTCTAACTAATTTCATATTTGGGACATCATAACTTCCAGTATGGAAATACCTAACGGCTCATTCCGAGTGAAATAGTCCTGTCCACTTAATGTTGCATCCACAGATAATAGTAGAATATTGGATACTGAAATAGCAATGATCAGTGGGGTAGGTATTCTGTGAAATTTACAAACTTCCCCATGTCTATTCAATGTAGAAACCATGCAGGATGCATGTGTTTGCCAATCACATTGTATAACACTTTCTAATCATCAGGAACAGACCAGAGTATACAAATGCCCTGCACTTCACAACCCTTGTGGTGTTGAAAATGTGAAATCAAAAATGGGAACAAGGATAGATACTCACAATTTACTAACTTCCAAAATCCCAAGCTGTACGAAAGATGCTAGTGTATTTTTTTGGATATCAGAAGATAAGGCCTCGTAACATTTGGTGGCTCCTGTAAAAAATAACAGTTATTGGTATTATTATACCAAAGCTTTCCTCTTGGCTTACAGTCCTTTAAGTGCTAATTCACACAGAGGATTACCCTGTATACTAAGCTGCATTGGGGAAGGGTGGGGGCGGAGTGCTGCCTGTAATTTGGTGTACGTCAGTTAAACTCTGCATTGGAAAAAACGGCAGAATATTTTGACATTGGCTTTCCAAAAGCCAGATTCCTGCCGCAATGGCCACAGTCAGTGTTACAGTGTTCTTCAAAGTCAAAGTAGCATCAATACCTCCCAAAGCATGTCCTGGTGGTGGGGAAGAGATGTGTGGCCTTGGCAGAGGTCATCTCCATATTACATCCAGATGGAGCTGGCTATATTGCAGTGCATTATAGGTGTGCCATATGACTTTTGAAACAGGGTTTAAAAAAATAAAAAGTTGCACACCAGTCTACAATGGTGAAAACAGAAATTACATGAAAGTACGCACCTGTCAGGATTCTTTGAGTAACAAAATTTCTCAAGCCCGATATGTACTGCTTTTCAGTAAAGTGATCTATCACCACCTTGGCCAAGTGCATAAAGGCTAGCTGTAAAACATGTATAAACATAATTACTATGCAGTAAACATTTTACCATTGCTTGAAGTCTTATCACTGGGTATTGATAAAGAATCTTCCTTTTCACTGCTACGGATGAAATAAGCTGGGCAAAAAATTGTGTCATTTACTCTACTGGAATGAGACTGTTAGCCACACACAATCATTTATATAAGAAAATGCTACATTTTCGTCAGCGGTGGCCTTCATTTTCAGATAATGAGAGCGTGTGTAAGTGTAATATGAAAAAGTTATCCAAATTGACTGTGGTAATGTTCTTATATTTGTTATCCAT